>NW_028321899.1:7757500-7767500 GCF_036245765.1 Copidosoma floridanum
GATGATGATGATGATAATAATGTTGATGATTATGCTGATGATAATAATAATAATTATTGTAATAATGATGATAATAATAATAATGATGATGATAATGATTATGATAATAATAATAATGATAATACTGATAGTGATGATAATGACGATAATGATGATGATGATGATGATGATAAAGATAAGAATGATGATGTTGATAATGATGATGATTATGATAATAACGATAATGTTGATAATGATGATGATGATGAAAATGATGATGATAATAATGATAATAACGATGATCATAATGATGATGATGACGATAATGACAATGATGATGATGATGATGATGACAATGATGATGATGAAAATGATAATGATAATGATGATGATAATGATGATAATGATGATGATAATGATGATGATGATAACAATAAAGATAATAATGATGAAAATCACTATAATGATGATACAAATAGAGATCATGATAATAATGATAATGATAATGATAATAACGATGTTGATGATAATGTTAATGATAATAATAAGAATAATGATGATAATGATAATAACGATGATGATGATGATGATGATAATGATATTGATGAAAAAATGAAGGTGATTATGATTATAAAGATAAAGATCATAATGAGAAAGATAATAATCCAGTTTATGATGACGATTATACTTTTGTTAAAGAGTGATTATAATCATGACGATGATAGTTATGATGTAAGTGAAGATGCTAATGGCAAAAATTATGTAAATTTGGATGATGCTTATTATAATATTAATCAAGTAAGTAAAGATGATCAATTAAATGACACATTTAATAACGGTAATAATAATGATGATAATGATAATAATGAAGTTGATGATGATGCTGATAATGATAAAAATAGTGATAATAATAATGATGATCATGATAATGATGATGATGATTATGGTAATGATAATAACGATTATGATGATGATGTTAATGATAATAATAATATTAATAAGGATGATAATGATAATAGTGATATAAATGATGATCATTATGAAAAAAACGATAATCCAGTTTATGATGACAATAATACTTATGTTAAAAAGTGATAATTATCATGACAATGATAGTCATAATGTAAGTAAAGATGCTAATGGAAAAATAGTGTTAATTTAGATGACGCTTATGACTATAATAAATATGTAAGTAAAGATGATTGATAAAACAGTACTATTGATGACGATAATAATAAGAATGATGATGATATTAATGATGTTGATGATTATGCTGATGATGATAAAAATGATGATAATAATGATGATGATATTAATGATATTGATGATAATAACGATGGTGATGATAGTGATGAATATGATAATAAAAATGATAATGATGATGATAATAATAATAACGATGATGATGATGATGATGATAATGATGATCATAATAATGAACATGATAATGATGATGATAGTGATAATAACGATGATGATGATGATAATGATGATGATGATAAAAATAATGATAAAGATGATGATGATGATGACAAAGATAAGAATAATGATAATAATGATAATTATGATGATAATGTTACGTAACGATGATGATGATGATGATAATGATAATGATGATAATGATGATGATAATGATGATGATGATAATAATGGTGATAATGAATATGTTGAAGATGAAAATGATGATAATAATGATAAGTATGATGATAATGTTTAATAACGATGATAATGATGATAATGATGATGATGATGATAATAATGATGATAATGATAATAAAAATGATAATGATGATGATAATGTTAATAACGATGATGATGATGATGATGATATTGATCATAATGATAATGATAATAATACTGATAATAATGGTAATGAAAATGATGATAATGAGGTTGATGATAATGATGATAATGATAATAATGATGATAATAATAATGATGATGATAATGATGATAATAATGATTATGATGATAATGATAATAATACTGATGATGATGATAATGAAAATGATAATGATGATGATAATGATAATAACGATGATGATAATAATGATGATGATGATGATAATGATGATAAAAATAAGAATAACGATGATGATTATGATAATGATGATGAGCATGATGATAATGATAATGATGATGATGATCATAATGATAATAATGATAATACTGATAATGATGAAGATGATAATGATGATGATGATGATAATAATAATGATGATGATGATGATAAAGATAAGAGTAATGATGATAATTATAATTATGATGATAATGTTAAATAACGATGATTATAATGATGATGATGATAATGATGATAATGATGATCATAATAATGAACATGATAATGATGATGATAGTGATAATAACGATGATGATGATGATAATGATGATGATGATAAAAATAATGATAAAGATGATGATGATGATGACAAAGATAAGAATAATGATAATAATGATAATTATGATAATAATGTTACGTAACGATGATGATGATGATGATAATGATAATGATGATAATGATGATGATAATGATGATGATGATAATAATGGTGATAATGAATATGTTGAAGATGAAAATGATGATAATAATGATAAGTATGATGATAATGTTTAATAACGATGATAATGATGATAATGATGATGATGATGATAATAATGATGATAATGATAATAAAAATGATAATGATGATGATAATGTAAATAACGATGATGATGATGATGATGATATTGATCATAATGATAATGATAATAATACTGATAATAATGGTAATGAAAATGATGATAATGAGGTTGATGATAATGATGATAATGATAATAATGATGATAATAATAATGATGATGATAATGATGATAATAATGATTATGATGATAATGATAATAATACTGATGATAATGGTAATGATTATGATGATGATAATGATGATGATGATGATGATGATGATGATAATGATAATAATAATGACGATGATGATAATGATGTTGATGATGATAATGAGAATGATGATAATAATGATGATGATGGCAATGAAATGATAATGATGATGATAATGATGATGATGATAATAATGGTGATAATGAATATGTTGAAGATGAAAATGATGATAATAATGATAAGTATGATGATAATGTTTAATAACGATGATAATGATGATAATGATGATGATGATGATAATAATGATGATAATGATAGTAAAAATGATAATGATGATGATAATGTAAATAACGATGATGATGATGATGATGATATTGATCATAATGATAATGATAATAATACTGATAATAATGGTAATGAAAATGATGATAATGAGGTTGATGATAATGATGATAATGATAATAATGATGATAATAATAATGATGATGATAATGATGATAATAATGATTATGATGATAATGATAATAATACTGATGATGATGATAATGAAAATGATAATGATGATGATAATGATAATAACGATGATGATGATGATGATATTTATGATGATGATCATGATGATGATAATAATAATACTGATAATGATGATGATGACGATGATAATAAAGATAATAATGATTATGTTGGTAATGATAAAGATAAAAATGATGATGATGATGATAATGATGATAATAATAATAATAACAATGATGTTGATTATGATAATCATGATGATAATGATAATGATGATAATAATAAATATGATGATAATGGTAATATCGATGATCATTATGATGATGATGATGATGATGATGATGATGATGATGATGATGATGATGATGATTATGTTGTTAATGATGATGCTGTTAATAATGATAATATATATAATGACGATAAATATAATGATAATTATGATGATGATGATAATACTAAGAATAATGATGATGATCATAATGATGATGATGATAACGATTGTGATGATAATGGTAATGATGATAAACAAAAATGATAATGATGATAAAAATAAAAATAACGATGATGATGATGATGATGATGATAATGATGATAATAATAATCAAAAGGTAATTATCCAGTTTATGTTAACAATAATATTTATGTTAAAGAGTGATAATAATCATGACGATGATAGTCATATTGTAAGTATAGATGCTAATGGAAAAATGGTGTTTATTTGGATGATGCTTATGATTATAATAAATATGTAAGTAAAGATGATTAATAAAACAGTACTATTGATGACGATAATAATAATGATGATGATGATGATAATAATGTTGATGATTATGCTGATGATAATAATAATAATTATTGTAATAATGATGATAATAATAATAATGATGATGATAATGATTATGATAATAATAATAATGATAATACTGATAGTGATGATAATGACGATAATGATGATGATGATGATGATGATAAAGATAAGAATGATGATGTTGATAATGATGATGATTATGATAATAACGATAATGTTGATAATGATGATGATGATGAAAATGATGATGATAATAATGATAATAACGATGATCATAATGATGATGATGACGATAATGACAATGATGATGATGATGATGATGACAATGATGATGATGAAAATGATAATGATAATGATGATGATAATGATGATAATGATGATGATAATGATGATGATGATAACAATAAAGATAATAATGATGAAAATCACTATAATGATGATACAAATAGAGATCATGATAATAATGATAATGATAATGATAATAACGATGTTGATGATAATGTTAATGATGATAATAAGAATAATGATGATAATGATAATAACGATGATGATGATGATGATGATAATGATATTGATGAAAAAATGAAGGTGATTATGATTATAAAGATAAAGATCATAATGAGAAAGATAATAATCCAGTTTATGATGACGATTATACTTTTGTTAAAGAGTGATTATAATCATGACGATGATAGTTATGATGTAAGTGAAGATGCTAATGGCAAAAATTATGTAAATTTGGATGATGCTTATTATAATATTAATCAAGTAAGTAAAGATGATCAATTAAATGACACATTTAATAACGGTAATAATAATGATGATAATGATAATAATGAAGTTGATGATGATGCTGATAAAGATAAAAATAGTGATAATAATAATGATGATCATGATAATGATGATGATGATTATGGTAATGATAATAACGATTATGATGATGATGTTAATGATAATAATAATATTAATAAGGATGATAATGATAATAGTGATATAAATGATGATCATTATGAAAAAAACGATAATCCAGTTTATGATGACAATGATACTTATGTTAAAAAGTGATAATTATCATGACGATGATAGTCATAATGTTAGTAAAGATGCTAATGGAAAAATAGTGTTAATTTAGATGACGCTTATGACTATAATAAATATGTAAGTAAAGATGATTGATAAAACAGTACTATTGATGACGATAATAATAAGAATGATGATGATATTAATGATGTTGATGATTATGCTGATGATGATAAAAATGATGATAATAATGATGATGATATTAATGATATTGATGATAATAACGATGGTGATGATAGTGATGAATATGATAATAAAAATGATAATGATGATAATAATAATAACGATGATGATGATGATGATGATGATGATGATGATAAAAATAAGAATAACGATAATGATGATGATGATAATGATGGTAATTATAATCAAAAGCTAATTACCCAGTTTATGTTAACATTAATACTTATGTTAAAGAATGATAATAATCATGACCATGATGTTATGATGTAGGTAAAGATGCTAATGGAAAAAAAGATGTTGATTTCGATTATGCTTATGATTAAAATTATCATGTCATTAAAGATGATCAACTAAATGACACAATTATTTACGGTAATGATAATGATAATAATGATAATAATAAAGTTGATGATGATGCTGACAATGTTAATAATAGTGATAATAATAATGATGATGATGATAATGGTGATGATAATTATGATAATGATAATAACGATGATGATGATGTTGTTGCTGAAAATAATAATATTAATGAGGATAATAATGTTAATAGTGATAAAAATGATGATCATTATGAAAAAAATGATAATCCAGTCTATGATGACGATAATACTTATGTTAAAAAGTAATAATAATCATGACGATGATAGTTATATTGTAGGTAAAGATGCTAATAAAAATATGGTGTTAATTTGGATGATGCTTATGATTATAATAAATATGTAATTAGAGGTGATTAATAAAACAGTACTATTGATGACGATAATTATAATGATGATGATAATAATAATAATGTTGATGATTAAGCTTATAATAATAATAATGATGATTGTAATAATGACGATGATAATGATGATGATGATGATGATGATCATGATGATGATAATGATGATACAGATAATGATGATGATGACGATAATAATGATGATGATGATGATAATAATAAAGATAAGAATGATGATGATGATGATGATGATAATGATAATAACGATGATGATGATGATGTTGATGATGATAATCATGATGATGATCATAATGATCATAAAGATAATACTAATAATGATGATGATGATGATGATGATGATGATGATGATTATGTTGTTAATAATAATGAATATGAAAACAATGATACATAGTTTCTGATGACAATAATTTTAATTTCAAAGAGCGATAATAATCATGACGATGATAGTGATAATAAAAGTAAAAATGCTAATGGTCAACAAGATGTTAATTTTAATAGTGCTTATGATTATAATTATCATGTCAGTAAAAATGATTAATAAAATATCACTAATAATAACAATAAAAATAATAATAAAAATAATAATGATAATAATAATGATGATGATGATAATCACAATGAAAACAATGATATACAGTTTATCATGACGATACTTTTCATTTTGAAGAGTGATATTAAGTATGACGATAATAGTAATAATGTTTTAGAAGATAATGATGGTAAAGATGATGTTTATGTCAATAGGCCTTATGTTTGTTATAATCATGTTAGTAAAGATAATTAATATAATAGTATGAAAGATAACGATAATGAAAATGATGATGATGATAAAAATAAAAATAACGATGATGATAATGATGATGATAATGATGATAATAATAATCGAAAGATAATTATCCAGTTTATGTTTACAATAATACTTATGTAAAAGAGTGATAATAATCATGACGATGATAGTTATCATGAAAGTCAAGATGCTAATGGAAAAAAAGGATGTTGATTTCAATAATGCTTATGATTATTATAATTATGTAAGTAAAGATGATCAACTAAATGACACAATTAATAACGGTAATGATAATGATGATAATGGTAATAATTAAGTTGATGATGATGCTGATAATGATAATAATAGTGATAATAATATTGATGATGATGATAATGATAATAACGATAATGATGATGATGATGATGATAATCATGATGATGATCATAATGATGATAATAATAATACTAATAATGATAATGATGATGATAATGATGATGATTATGATGAAGATGATGATGATGATAAAGATAATAATGATGATGATGATGATAATGATGATGAGAATAATAATAACAATGATGTTGATAATGATGATGATGATGATAATGATAATGATGATAATGATAAAGATGATAATAATCATAATAACGATGATCATGATGATGATGATGATGATGATGATGATGATGACAATGATGATGAAGAAAATGATACTGATAATGATGATAATAATGATGATAATGATGATGATGATGATGATAATAATAATAACAATGATGTTGATAATGATGATGATGCTGATAATGATAATAATGATAATGATAAAAATGATAATAATGATAATAAGAATGATCATGATGATGATGATGATGATGATGATGACAATGAGAATGATGAATATGATAATGATAATGATGATGATAATGATAATAACGATGATAATGATGATGATGATGATGATAATTATAATCAAAAAATAATTATCTAGTTTATGTTAACAGTAATACTCATGTTAAAGAGTGATAAAAATCATGACGATGATAGTTATGATGTAGGTAAAGATGCTAATGGAAAAAAAGCTGTTGATTTTACTAATGCTTATGATTATAATTATCATGTCATTAAAGATGATCAACTAAATGACACAATTAATAACGGTAATGATAATAATAATAATGATATTAATAGAGTTGATAAAGATGCTGATAATGTTAATAATAGTGAAAATAATAAAGATGATGATGATAATGATGATGATTATGATGATCATGATGATAATAATGATGACACAAATAATGATGATGATGACGATAATAATGATGATGATGATGAGAATTATAAAGATAAGAATGATGATGATGATGATGATGATAATGATAATGATAATAACGATGATGATGATGATGATGATGATGATGATGATGATGACAATGATGATGATGAAAATGATAATAATAATGATGATGATAATGATGATGATAAAGATAATAACAATGATGTTGATAATGATGATGATGATAATGATGATGATGATAATAATGATAATAACAATGATCATAATGATGATGATGATGATGATGATGACAATGATGATGATGAATATGATAATGATAATGATGATGATAATGATGATAATGATGATGATAATGATAATAACGATAATGATGATGATGATAATGATAATGATGATAATCATGATGATGATCACAATGATGATAATGATTATACTGATAATGATGATGATGATGATGATGATGATAATGATGAAAATAAAAATAACGATGATGATTATGATGATAATAATGATGATGATTTTGTTGTTGATGATGCTGTTGATAATGATAATAATTATTATGATAATAATAATGATAATAATAATGATGATATTGATAATACTGATAATAATGATGATAATGATGATGATGATGATGATGATGATAATAATAATAAGAATGATAATAATAAATACGATGATGATACAAATAATGATCATGATAATAATGATGATGATAAGGATAATAACGATGATGATGATAATGTTGATGATGATAATAAGAATGATGATGATAATGATAAAGATGATGACGATAATAATGATGATGATGTTGATAATGATAATGACAATCAAAACAATGATATACAGTTTATAATGGCGATAATTTTTATTTTAAAGAGTGATAATAATTATGATGATGATGGTGATTATGTATATGAAGATAATAATGGTGAAGATGATGTTTTTGTCAATAGGGTTTAAGATTGAAATAATCATGTTAGTAAAGAAAGTCAATAAAATAGTATAAATGATAACGATATTTAAAATGATGATGATAATAAAGATGATGATAATGATGATGATGATGATGATGATGATAATGATTTTGATAATAACAATGGTGATGATGATGATGATGATGATGATGATGATGATGATAATGATAATGATGATAATAATAATAATTATGATGATAATTATAATGATCATAATGAAAAAGCTGATAATCCAGTTTATGATGACGATAACACTTATGTTAAGGAGTAAAAATAATCATAACAATAATAGTTATGATTTAAGTAAAGATGGTAATAGTACAAATGATGTTCATTTAGATAATGCTTATAATTATACTAATTATATTAATAGAGATGATTAATAAAATAGTACTATTAATGACGATAATAATAATAATGATGATGATATTAATAATGTTGATGATTATGCTGATGATGATAAAAATGATAATAATAATGATGATGATATTGATGATAAAGATGATGATGATCATGATGATGATGATGATAACGATGGTGATGATAATGATAATGATAATAATGCAACTAATAATGATGATGATAATGCTAATAACGGTGATGATAATGATGATGATGATGATGATGATGATGATGATGATAATGATAAAAATAAAAATAACGATGATGATTATGATGATAATAATGATGATGATTATGTTGTTATTGATGCTGTTGATAATGATAATGATTATTATGATAGTAATAATGATAATAATAATGATAATATTCAAAACGCTG
>NW_028321899.1:7775000-7787500 GCF_036245765.1 Copidosoma floridanum
TGATGATGATGATGATAATAATAATAATAATAATAATAATGATGATAATTATAATGATCATAATGAAAAAGCTGATAATCCAGTTTATGATGACGATAACACTTATGTTGAGGAGTAAAAATAATCATGACAATAATAGTTATGATGTAAGTAAAGATGGTAATAGTACAAATGATGTTGATTTGGATAATGCTTTTAATTATACTAATTAAGTAAATAAAGATTATCAATAAAATAGTACTATTGTTGACGATAATAATAATAATGATGATATTAATAATGTTGATGATTATGCTGGTTACGATAAAAATGATAATAATAATGATGATGATATTAATGAAAGAGATGATGATGATCATGATGATGATGATAACAATGGTGATAATAATGATAATAATAATAATGCAAATGATAATGATGATGATAATGCTAATACCGATGATGATAATGATGATGATGATGATGATGATGATGATGATAATGATAAAAATAAAAATAACGATGATGATTATGATGATAATAATGATGATGATTATGTTGTTGATGATGCTGTTGATAATGATAATGACTATTATGATAATAATAATGATAATAATAACGATAATATTCAAAACACTGTTAATAATGATGACGATGATGATGATGATGATGAAGAAAACGATAATAATGTTATTAATGACGATGATAATAATAAGAAGGATGCTCATGATCGTGATGATGATGATGATTATTTTAATAACAATGGTGATGATGATGACGTTAATTATAATGATGATGATAATAATAATGATAATAATAATAATGATCATGATAATGATGATAATGATGATAGTGATAATGATAATGATAAAGATAATATTGATGATAATGACGATGATGATGATAAGGATGATGATAATGTTGATGATGATGATGATAATAAGAATAATGATCAAGATCGTGGTAATGATGATAATAATAATGATGATGATGATGTTGATAATGATAATGACAATGGAAACAAAAATATACAGTTTATGATGACGATAATTTTAATTTCAAAAAGCGATAATAATCATGACGATGATAGTGATGATGAAAGTAAAAATGCTAATGGTCAAGAAGATGTTAATTTCAATAGTGCTCATGTTCATAATTATCATGTCGGTAAAGATGATCAATAAAATTGTACTAATTATAACAATAATAATAATAATGAAAATAATAATAATAATAGAAATGATAATGATGATAATCACAATGAGAACAATGATATACAGTTTATAATGACGATGCTTTTCATTTTAAAGAGTGATATTAATTATGACGATAATAGTGATAATGTTTTAGAAGATAATGATGGTGAAGATAATGTTTACGTCAATAGGGCTTATGTTTGTTATAATCATGTTAGGAAAGATAATCAATATAATAGTATGAATGATAACGATAATAAAAATGATGATGATGATGATGATGATAAAGATAAGAACGATGATGATGATAATGATGTTGATAATGATAATAACGATGATGATGATGATGATGATGATAATCATGATGATGATGATGATGATGATAATCATGACCATGATCATAATGATGATAATAATAATACTGATAATGATGATGATGACGATGATGATGATGATGATGATTATGATAATAACAATGGTGATGATGATGATGATGATGATAATAATGATGATAATAATGATAATAATAATAATAATGATGATACTTATAATGATCATAAGGAAAAAGCTGATAATCCAGTTTATGATGACGATAACACTTATGTTAAGGAGTAAAAATAATCATGACAATAATAGTTATGATGTAAGTAGAGATGGTAATAGTACATATGATGTTAATTTGGATAGTGTTAATAATTATACTAAATATGTAAATAAAGATAATTAATAAAATAGTACTATTGTTGACGATAATAATAATAATGATGATATTAATAATGTTGATGATTATTCTGATGATGATAAAAATGATAATAATAATGATGATGATATTGATGATAAAGATGATGATGATCATGATGATGATGATGATAACGATGGTGATGATAATGATAATGATAATAATGAAAATGATAATGATGATGATAATGCTAATAACGATGATGATAATGATGATGATGATGATGATGATGATGATAATGATAAAAATAAAAATAACGATGATGATTATGATGATAATAATGATGATGATTATGTTGTTAATGATGCTTTTGATAATGATAATGATTATTATGATAATAATAATGATGATATTCATAATACTGTTAATAATGATGATGATGATGATGATGTTGATGATAAAGAAAACGATAATAATGATATTAATGACGATGATAATAATAAGAATGATGCTTATGATCGTGATGATGATAATGATTATTTTAATCACAATGGTGATGATATTGATGATGATGATGATGATGATGATGATAATGATGATAATAATAATAATGAAGATAATTATGATGATTATAATGAAAAAGCTGATAATCCAGTTAATGAGACGATAACACTTATATTAAGGAGTAAAAATAATAATAACAATAATAGTTATGATGTAAGTAAAGATGGTAATAGTACAAATCATGTTAAATTGGATAATGCTTATAATTATACTAATTATGTAAATAGAGATGATCAATAAAATAGTACCATTGATGATGATAGTTATAATGATGATGATAATAATAATAATAATAATAATGATCATAATAATAATAATGATAATGATGGTGATAATGATAATGATAAAGATAATAATGATGATAATGACGATGATGATGTTCAGGATGATGATAATGTTGATGATGATGATAATAAGAATGATTATCAAGATCGTGGTGATGATAATAATGATGATGATGATGATGATATTGATAATGATAATTACAATGAAAACAATGATATACAGTTTATGATGACGATAATTTTAATTTCAAAAAGCAATAATAATCATATCGATGATAGTTATGATGTAAGTAAAAATGCTAATGGAAAAAAAGTTAATCATTTTGATTATGCTTATAATTATTATAAGTATTTAAGTAAAGATGATCAATTAAATGACACAATTAATAACGGTAATGATAATGATAATAATGATAATAATGAAGTTAATGATGATGCTGATAATAATAATGATAGTGATAATAATAATAATGATGATTATAATGATGATGATGATTATAATAATGATAATAACGATGATGATGATGTTGTTGATGATAATAATAATATTAATGAGAATGATAATGATAATAGTGATCAAGATGATGATTTTTATGAAAAAAATGATAATCCAGTCTATGATGACGATTACACTTATTTAAAAAAGTGATAATAATCATGACGATGATAGTCATATTGTTAGTATAGATGTTAACGGAAAAATGGTGTTAATTTGGATGATGCTTATGACTATAATAAATATGTAAGTAAACATGAATAATAAAACAGTACTATTGATGACGACAATAATAATAATGACGATAATAATAATAATGTTGATGATTATGCTGATAATAATAATAATGATGATTACAATAATGATGATGATAATGATGATGATAATGATAATGATCCTAAAGATTATAATAATAATACTGATGATGATAATGAAGACGATAATGATGATGATGATGATGATAAAGATAAGAACAATGATGATGATAATGATGATGATAATGATAATAACGATGATGATTATAATGATGATGAAGATAATCATGATGATGATCATGATGATGATAATAATAATACTGATAATGATGATGATGACGATGATGATGATAATAATAATAATAATAATAATAATGATCATAATAATGATGATGATAATGATGATGATGATGATAATGATGATGATGAAGAAAACGATAATGATGATATTAATGACGATGATAATAATAAGAATGATGCTCATGATCGTGATGATGATGATGATTATTTTAATAACAATGGTGATGATGATGATGATGATCATGATAATGATGATAATAATAATAATGATCATAATAATGATGATGATAATGATAATAACGATAATGATGATGATGATGATGATGATGATAATCATGATGATGATCATGATGATGATAATAATAATACTGATAATGATGATGACAATGATGATGATGATGATGATGATAATGATGATGTTAAGATAATAATGATGATGATGATGATAATGATGATGATAATAATAATAACAATGATGTTGATAATGATGATGATGATAATAATGATAATGATGATAATGATGATAATGATGATGATGATGATAATAATCATAACGATAATGATGATGATGATGATGATGACAAAGATAATACTGATAATAATGATGAAGATGATGACGATAGTAATGATGATGATGTTGATGATAAAGATGATGATGATAAAGATGATGATGATAATGATGATGATGATGATAACGAAGGTGATAATAATGATAATTATGATAATAAAAATGATAATGATAATGATAAAAATAATAAAGATGATATTGATGATGATGATGATGATGATGATGATGATAATAATGATAAGAATGATGATAATGACTACGATGATGATACAAATAATGATCATGATAATAATGATGATGATAATGTTGATGATGATAATAAGAATAATGATGATAATAATAATAACGATGATGATGATGATGATACTGATATTAATAAAAAAATGAAAATGATAATGACAATAAAGATAATGATCATCATGAGAAAGATAATAATCCAGTTTATGATGACGATAATACTTTTGATAAAGAGTGATAATAATCATGACGATGATAGTTATAATGTAAGTAAAGATGCTAATGGTAAAAATTATGTAAATTTGGATGATGCTTATGATAATAATAATCATGTAAGTAAAGATGATAAATAAAATGATACCATTAATAACGATGATAATAATGATGAAAATGATGGTAATAAAGTTAATGATGATGCTGATAATGATAATAATGAGGATAATAATAATGATGATGATAATGATGATAATAATTATGATGATGATGATGATGATGATGACAATGATAATACTGAAAATAATGATGAAGATGATGACGATAATAATAATGATGATGTTGATAATGATAATGACAATGAAAACAGTGATATACAGTTTATAATGACGATGCTTTTTATTTTAAAGAGTGATTAATTATGACGATAATAGTGATAATGTTTTAGAAGATAATGATGGTGAAGATAATGTTTATGTCAATAGTGCTAATGTTTGTTATAATTATGTTAGTAGAGATAATTAATATAATAGTATGAATGATAACGATAATGAAAATGATGATGATGATGATGATGATGATGATGATAATGATGATAAAAATAAAAACAACGATGAGGATGATGATGATGATAATAATAATCAAAAGATAATTATCTAGTTTATGTCAACAATAAAACTTATGTTAAAGAGTGATAATAATCATGACAATAATAGTTATGATGTAAGTAAAGATGCTAATGGAAAAAAGATGCTTGTGATTATTATAATTATGTAAGTAAAGATGATCAATTAAATGACACAATCAATAACGGTACTGATAATGATGATGATAATGCTAATAACGATGATGATAATGATGATGATGATGATGATGATAATGATAAAAATAAAAATAACGATGATGATTATGATGATAATAATGATGATGATTATGTTGATGATGATGCTGTTGATAATAATAATGATTATTATGATAATAATAATATTAATAATAATGATGATATTCATAATACTGTTAATAATGATGATGATGATGATGATGATGATGAAGAAAACGATGATAATGATATTAATGACAATCATAATAATAAGAATGATGCTCATGATCGTGATGATGATGATGATAATAATAATGATGATAATTATAATGATCATAATGAAAAAGCTGATAATCCAGTTTATGATGACGATAACACTTATATTAAGGAGTAAAAATAATAATGACAATAATAGTTATGATGTAAGTAAAGATGGTAATAGTACAAATGATGTTAAATTGGATAATGCTTATAATTATACTAATTATGTAAATAGAGATGATTAATAAAATAGTACTATTGATGACGATAATTATAATGATGATGATAATAATAATGATAATAATAATAATAATCATGATAATGATGATGATGATGATGGTGATAATGATAATGATAAAGATAATAATGATGATAATGACGATGATGATGATAAGGATGATGATAATGTTGACGATGATGATGATAAGAATGATGATCAAGATCGTGGTGATGATGATAATGATGATGAGGGGACGTTCATAAATTACGTAACGCATATACGAGCTAAATTTATACCCTCCCTCCCCCATCGTAACGCATCCGTCACGGAACCTTACACCCCCCCCCCAAAAAAAAACGTTACGTAACAACGAAAAATTTAAACGGAAAAAAAAGAAATTAAATTACCTTAATTTACAATGTTTCGTAATTTATTTAATTTTAAGATCTACATTTTCTTCATAAACTATATTATTTAATATAAGTCATTTTTTATTTTATTCTAAAATATTTTAGTTATTATATTTAATTTTTGGTAACGTAAGAAATTAGTCTTAAAAATAATACTAAAAATCTTCTTCAAACGGTTTTGTTGACCATTCAACGATATCATCGATTAAAGGCAAGTCACTTTTCTGTTTTTCAATTGGTAAGTCTATTCCATCGGTATTGAGAGCTTTCTTTTCTACCCATTCAACCGTTTCTACTATATTATCTTCGTCATGAAAAAGACATCGTAGCTCTCCATCACGCCGTTTTATTATTCGATTTGGTCGAACTTTTTTGAACGAGATATTTTTCTTGTGAAGTTGTTCTCTATGATATTTAAGACCCTTTTTTGTTACGAAATAGATTCCACAGTTATCGCACGTTCGATCTTTTAAATCTTTTTGAACTGATGGGCAAAAAAAATCGTAAGGCATTAATTTAAAATTGCCTGTATCTGGTTTGATATCTACAGCAATACGCATTAATAACGGAGCAAAGTCATCAAAACCATTTGGATTTGGAGAAGGGGCATTCAGTCCGGTAGAAGTTTGAGAAAGCGAATAAGGCGGTGGTAGAAATCTTTCTTTTAAAATTGAAATCAATCCACTACGATGCGGCGAGCAACAAGAAATATCAGAGCATTTGATGACCTGAAAATAAACGTTGAAGTAAAACTCCAGAGCCACAGCATGAAATCTTAAGGTATAAAAATGTTTCTTACTTGAAGTAAGTATTGGCTCTCTCGAACGTGTTTTGAATACCATTCAGCATCTGGAAGTTCTGGCATCAACATTTCTTCTTCTAAATCTTTATATTCAGCAAAAACTTGGAATTTATCAATTATCATATTATTCCATATTTCTGCCAAAACATTACCAGCATATTTAAAATTTTGTTTTTCCAGCTCAATATTTATAATTTCACCGCTTTTACTTAAGTGCGTTCCAAAATGGTCATGTTCAAGAATAACTCCTGATAATTCTTTACTCAACGGTGCCATTCTGCGCTCGACCCGATTGTAGGCACTTCGTCCTGGAGCATTGGTAAATACATAAATAGCATCCAAATCATATTTGATGAAATGACCGATAACATGTCGAATAACTTTTTGGTACCGGGGGTTCTCATCCGGTCCACCATCAACAGATAAGAATACAATTGGTTTAACAGTTCCAGTTTTTTTATTAATCAGCATGTTTTTACATTCTTCTATTTCAAAAAGTCTATCAAAATCTAATGCATGGGTCGAGGCAGTTGAAGCCGAATGTTTACCACTTCGTATAGAAATATATGTCGGGCCAGAATATGTGACTGCATCTGGCATTCCCAATTGATTAGGTTTTATAACAATAAGAGCATACACCGAAGGGATAAGTTTATGCTTCTCGGCCACAACCCAGTCATGATCTGGCAAACGAATCTATAAATTTAAATGTTTTAATTAGTATGATTGTTTGTTTTATTTTTAAGTGAAATTTTTTAAGAATATAAAAATATAATTTTTCAGTGTTTAATGTTATTGTAAATGTGTATTATTGTAAATAAATAAATATTATTGTAAATAAATAAATATTATTGTAAACAAATAAATATTATAAATACGCATTAAGTTAAATTCTTATTTTGTTGAAGTTAAATTTCATTTTTTTACACTATAAGTACATTACCTCGTAGTCTAGATGCATGAGAATTGGAGCTTGTTTATTTGCTGCTGTAATTCCTAAAGGGACTCTTGCCTTATCGTCCTGGGATAAAAATATGCATTGATCTGGCCCAAGAATTGAAGCTAAAATTTCAAGACTCCTTATTGTCGCAGTACAAAAATTTTGATCAAGATGATTCTTATGCTTGTTGGTTTGCGCCCGCTTGAGACGAACTGGCACGGTTGTTATGTGTTTTTTTTCTTCATTAGAACTTGCTTGTCTTGGTCGCAAGCGTAAATAAGTACCAGCTCTTGAAATTTGAAAACCGATTGCTAATAACTCTTTGTGAAGATCAGTCAAAGTTTTGCAACTATTTAATGTTTCATTCCGTCTTTTATCATGAGCTGAAGCCCCAAAAGTGACAAGATTTACAATAGTTTTTAAAAGTTCGGGTTGTTGTACTTCTAAACTTGGTCTTCCATGATTTGCATGAACTTTTAACTTTTTACTTGATTTAGGATTTATTATGCAGAATTCTTTTATTGCAGAATTTTTTTCATCTCGATGAGTTTTTTGGCGTTTTGCAGATTGTTGCAGAATTTTCAAATGATTTTTTTCTTGATCAATATTTTTTTGTAATTCCTTGATATTTTTTTTTGTTTCAATTGTAGCTAAACCAGCGTTTTGTTTTAAAAGTTCAATCTGCAAATCTCTTTCAAAATTTGATATTTTTTCCTGAACAGCATCTTGAACTGGAGTTTTATAAGATTTTCGCTTATTTTGTCCACTTGGAGGAATTTCCACAACGTTGTTCAGTGAACAAGCTGTAAACTAAACCAAATATGAAAATTGACTCAAAATATAAATTTATAAAAAAAAATTAATTATAAAATCTCTGAAAATATGAAACATTTTTTAATGTTTTTCTTAAAAAATACGATATTAATAAATAGATATAAGAATCATGAGTCATTAACTTATTAAAAATTTGCAACAAGTTACTTCTAGTATTATTGAATCATTTTTTTAATAACAAAAATAAAATTGATTTGAAAAATGTTAAATCACTTTTAAATTTGAAATAAAATAATAACAATAGTGCAGATACATTAATTGGTATTAGAAAGTCAACAGTTTCTTTTGTAGAATTCGTAGAGTAATGAAAATTTACTAAAGTTATCTGGGTACTATCTTTTGAAGTTGAGTCAATAGTTTTATTTTCTACATTATCGAAATTATGAATATCTGCTACATTTTGTAAAGGCTCGATAGCAATTGTTTCATGGAATGTGTCTGTTTTTTTCGACCCTGATGGCTAAAAATACAAAGATATAAACGTACATGTAAATTAATTCACTAAACTGTAATATATTACGTATGTAAAATAAGAAATCTTATAATACTTTAAAAAAGTTTAAAGTTCTTTGAGCCTTTTTTTTCGTGGTTTCTTGTCGAATTTCTTCTAACAACTTTTTTGCTGCAGTAATACGATTTTCCTTTTTTTCCACTTTTATTATACTGTTCCATCTCTCATTCAACTTTGCTTGCACATCAGCTGGGCCATATTTGTCATAAAGAAAAGTATATTCTTTGAATAAGGTTTGATATATGTTTCCGAGGGTAGATGACATGTTGGTTTTGTTTATGATGAAATATTGGTACTTTTTAACCTATAATAATCTTCGTACAATAAACCGTTCTTGTAATCTAGGCATGAATTTTATACTATGTTTTGTTAAAATAAATACTTACGTTTCATATTGTCTTTACACAAAATACCCACAACAAATCTTATACAACGAATAAGTAATGAAACGTGTCTTGACTCAGGTATCATGGGTATCTTATTGAAATCCTTAGCTCAGACTCTTTATACAGAAAATTAATTAGCACGAGGTGACTCGCAAACTTCTTCTGATTCTTGGTCCGTTGGTCACGATGCACACACACGCTCTGCTTTTTTTCTTCTTCATCTGCTGCTGCAGACTGCAGGCCCGGCGATACATACACGATTATGACACCTCAAACCATGCAGTGGCGCTACCCTGAGAAAGCAAGGCCCCTGAGCGCCGAATTTAAATGCACGTACATACGCATAATACAAAACAAAACCCACCTTAACATGCAGCATGGTAGAGGTGAAAACGCATATATATTTCTTAAAAGAGACCTAAAAGAGACCAGACGCTTACTATCATGCTGCAGCGCGAGATACAAATTACTTTTGAATGATTTAAGCTCGTATTTAAATTATACACTTTTCTATTAATTAAAATTTTCTAGCTTTGAGCGTTACGTAACGGTAAATATAAATATCCCCCCCCCCCAATGATTTTTATGTAAAAAATTCGTAACAAACCTCTAGGTACCCTCCCCCCCCATATAAGCGTTACGTTATTTATGGACGTCCCCTGATAATGATGATAATAATGATAATACTGATAATGATGATAAAGACGATAATGATGATGATGATGGTGATGATGAAGATAAGAACGATGATGATGATAATGATGATGATAATGATAATAACGATGATGATAATGATGATGATAATGATAATCATGATGATGATCATGATGATGATAATAATAATACTGATAATGATGATGATGACGATGATGATGATGATGATAATAATAATACTGATAATGATGATGATGACGATGATGATGATGATGATGATGATGATAATAATAATAACAATGATGTTGATAATGATGATGATGATAATAATGATAATGATGATAATGATGATGATGATGATGATGATGATGATGATGGCAATGATAATACTGATAATAATGATGAAGATGATGACGATAATAATGATGATGATGTTGATGATAAAAATGATGATGATAATGATGATGATGATGATAACGATGGTGATGATAATGGTAATGATAATAATAAAAATGATAATGATAATGATAATAATACCAACGATGATGATGATGATGATGATGATGATGATGATGATGATAATGATAAAAATAAAAATAACGATGATGATTATGATGATAATAATGATGATGATTATGTTGTTGATGATGCTGTTGATAATGATAATGATTATTATGATAATAATAATGATACTAATAATGATGATATTGATAATACTGATAATAATGATGATAATGATGATGATGATGATGATGATGATAATAATGAAAAGAATGATGATAATGACTACGATGATGATACAAATAATGATCATGATAATAATGATGTCAACGATGATGATGATAATGTTGATGATGATAATAAGAATAATGATGATAATGATAATAACGATAATGATGATGATGATAATGATAATAATAAAAAAATAAAAATGATAATGATAATAAAGATAATGATCATCATGAGAAAGATAATAATCCAGTTTATGATGACGATAATACTTTTAATGATAATAAAGATAATGATCATCATAAGAAAGATAATGACAATGATAATACTGAAAATAATAATGAAGATGATGACGATAATAATAATGATGATGTTGATAATGATAATGGAAATGAAAACAATAATATACAGTTTATAATGACGATGCTTTTTATTTTAAAGAGTGATATTAATTATGACGATAATAGTAATAATGTTTTAGAAGATAATGATGGTGAAGATAATGTTTATGTCAATAGTGCTAATGTTTGTTATAATCATGTTAGTAAAGATAATCAATATAATAGTATAAATGATAACGATAATAAAAATGATGATGATGATGATGATGATGATGATAAAAATAAAAACAACGATGAGGATGATGATGATGATAATGATGATAATAATAATCAAAAGATAATTATCCAGTTTATGTTAACAATAAAACTTATGTTAAAGAGTGATAATAATCATGACAATAATAGTTATGATGTAAGTAGAGATGCTAATGGAAAAAAAGATGTTGATTTTGATAATGCTTATGATTATTATAATTATGTAAGTAAAGATGATCAATTAAATGTACCAATTAATAACGGTAATGATAATGATGATAATGATAATAATGAAGTTAATGATGATGCTGATAATAATAATAATAGTGATAATAATAAAGATGATGATTATAATGATGATAATGATTATAATAATGATAATAACAATGATGATGATGTTGTTGATGATAACAATAATATTAATGTGGATGATAATGATAATAGTGATAAAGATGATGATTACTATGTAAAAAATGATAATCCAGTCTATGATGACGATAATACTTATGTAAAAAAGTGATAATAATCATGACGATGATAGTCATATTGTAAGTATAGATGCTAATG
>NW_028321899.1:7792500-7800000 GCF_036245765.1 Copidosoma floridanum
TGATCAATATAATGATACCATCAATAACGATAATAATAATGATGAAAATGATGATAATGAGGTTGATGATGATGCTGATAATGATAATAATGAGGATAATAATAATAATGATGATAATTATAATGATCATAATAAAAAAGCTGACTATCCAGTTTATGATGACAATAACACTTATGTAAAGGAGTAAAAATAATCATGACAATAATAGTTATGATGTAAGTAGAGATGGTAATAGTACATATGATGTTAATTTGGATAATGCTTATAATTATACTAATCATGTAAATAGAAATGAGCAATAAAATAGTACTATTGATGACGATGATAATAATAATGATGATGATATTAATAATGTTGATGATTATGCTGATGATGATAAAAATAATAATAATAATGATGATGATGTTGATGATAAAGATTATCATGATCATGATGATGATGATGATAATAATGGTGATAATAATGATAATGATGATAATGAAAATGATAATGATGATGGTAATGATAATAACGATGATGATGATAATGATTATGATGATGATGATGATGATAATGATAAAAATAAAAATAACGATGATGATTATGGTTATGATGATAATGATGCTGATTATGTTGTTAATGATGCTGTTGAAAATGATAATGATTACTATGATAATAATAATGATTATAATAATGATGATATTGATAATACTGATAATAATGATAATGATGATGAAGATGATGAAGAAAACGATAATAATGATATTAATGACGATGATAATAATAAGAATGATGCTCATGATCGTGATGATGATGATGATAATTATTTTAATAACAATGGTGATGATGATGATGTTGATGATAATGATAATGATGATAATGATGAAGATGATGATAATGATAATAACTATGATCATGATGATGATAATGATGATAATGATGATGATGATCTTGATAATAATGATAATAATGTTTATGATGATGTTACAAATAATGATCATAATAATAATGATGATGATAATGATAATAACGATGATGATGATAATGTTGATGATGATAATAAGAATGATGATAATAATGATAATAACAATGATGATGATGATGATAATGATATTAATAAAAAAATGAAGATGATAATGATAATAAAGATAATGATCATAATGAGGAAGATAATAATCCAGTTTATGATGACGATAATACTTTCGTTAAAGAGTGATAATAATCATGACGATGATAGTTATAATGTAAGTAAAGATGCTAATGGTAAAAATTATGTAAATTTGGATTATGATAAAGATGAAGATGATCATGATGATGATGATGATAACGATAGTGATGATGATAATGATCCTGATGATAATAATGATAATATGATAATACTGATAATGATGATGATGACGATAATGATGATGATGATGATGATGATAAAGATAAGAACGATGATGATAATGATAATGATAATAATAATAACGATGATGATAATAATGATAATGATAATCATGATGATGATCATGATGATGATAATAATAATACTGATAATGATGATGATAACGATGATGATGATGATGATGATAATAGTGATGATGTTAAGATAATAATGATGATAATGATAATGAAGATGATAATGATAATAACGATGATGATAATGATGATGTTATGATGATAATCATGATGATGATCATGATGATGATAATAATAATACTGATAATAATTATGATGACGATGATGATGATGATGATGATGACAATGATGATGATGAAAATGATAATGATAATGATAATGATAATGATGATAATGATGATGATGATGATGATGATGATAATCAGAACTATGATGATGATGATGATGATGACAATGATAATACTGATAATAATGATAAAGATGATGACGATAATAATGATGATAATGTTGATAATGATAATGACAATAAAAACAATGATTAACAGTTTATTATGACGATAAAGTTTATTTCAAAGAGTGATGATAATTATAATGATGATGGTTATTATGTATATAAAGATAATAATGGTGAAGATGATGTTTTTGTCGATAGGGTTTATGATTAAAATAATCATGTAAGTAAAGATAATCAATAAAATAGTATAAATGATAACGATAATGAAAATGATGATGATGATGATGATGATGATGAAAAAAACGATAATGATGATATTTATGACGATGATAATAATAAGAATAATGATCATGATCGTGATGATGATGATCATTATGATAATAACAATGGTGATGATGATGATGATGATGATGATGATGATGATGATGATAATGATCATAATAATAATAATGATGATAATTATAATGATAATAATGAAAAAGCTGATAATCCAGTTTATGATGACGATACCACTTATGATAAGGAGTAAAAATTATCATGACAATAATAGTTATGATGTAAGTAAAGATGGTAATAGTACAAATGATGTTAATTTGGATAATGCTTGTAATTATACTAATTATGTAAATAGAAATGAGCAATAAAATAGTACTATTGATGACGATAATAATAATAATGATGATGATATTAATAATGTTGATGATTATGCTGATGATGATAAAAATAATAATAATAATGATGATGATGTTGATGATAAAGATGATCATGATCATGATGATGATGATAACGATGGTGATAATAATGATAATGATGAGAATGAAAATGATAATAATGATGATAATGATAATAACGATGATGATGATGATGATTATGTTGTTGATGATGCTGTTGAAAATGATAATGATTATTATGATAATAATAATGATCATAATAATGATGATATTGAAAATACTGATAATAATGATGATGATGATGATGATGATGAAGAAAACGATAATAATGATATTAATGACGATGATAATAAAGAAAATGATGCTCATGATCGTAATGATAATGATGATAATTATTTTAATAACAATGGTGATGATGATGATGTTGATGATGATAATGATAATAATGATAATAATGAAGATGATGATAATGATAATAACTATGATGATGATGATGATGAAGATGTTAATGATGATGATAACAATGATGATGAAAAAAATGATAATTAAAATGATGATGATAATGATGATAATGATGATGATGATGAAGATAATAATGATAATAATGATGATAATGACTATGATGATGATACAAATAATGATCATGATAATAATGATGATGATAATGATAATAACGGTAATGATGATAATGTTGATGATGATAATAAGAATGATGATAATAATGATAATAACGATGATGATGATGATGATAATGATATTAATAAAAAAATGAAGATGATAATGATAATAAAGATAATGATCATAATGAGAAAGTTAATAATCCAGTTTATGATGACGATAATACTTTCGTTAAAGAGTGATAATAATCATGACGATGATAGTTATAATGTAAGTAAAGATGCTAATGGTAAAAATTATGTAAATTTGGATGATGCTTATGATAATAATAATCATGTAAGTAGAGATGATCAATAAAATGATACCATCAATAACGATAATAATAATGATGAAAATGATGATAATGAGGTTGATGATGATGCTGATAATGATAATAATGAGGATAATAATAATAATGATGATAACTATAATATTTATAATGAAAAAGCTGATAATCTAGTTTATAATGACGATAACACTTATGTTAAGGAGTAAAAATAATCATGACAATAATAGATATGATGTAAGTAAAGATGGTAATAGTACAAATGATGGTAATTTGGATAATGCTTATAATTATACTAATTATGTAAATAGAGATGATTAATAAAATAGTGCTATTGATGACGATAGTAATAATGATGAAAATGATGAAAATGAGGTTGATGATGATGCTGATAATGATAATAATGAGGATAATAATAATGATGATGATAATAATCATAACAATGATGATGATGATGATGATGATGATGATGATGATGATGATAATGATAAAAATAAAAATAACGATGATGATTATGATGATAATAATAATTATGATTATGTTGTTGATGATGCTGTTGATAATGATAATGATTATTATGATAATAATAATGATACTAATAATGATGATATTGATAATACTGATAATAATGATGATAATGATGATGATGATGATGATAATGATAATAATGAAAAGAATGATGATAATGACTACGATGATGATACAAATAATGATCATGATAATAATGATGTCAACGATGATGATGATAATGTTGATGATGATAATAAGAATAATGATGATAATGATAATAACGATAATGATGATGATGATAATGATAATAATAAAAAAATAAAAATGATAATGATAATAAAGATAATGATCATCATGAGAAAGATAATAATCCAGTTTATGATGACGATAATACTTTTAATGATAATAAAGATAATGATCATCATGAGAAAGATAATGACAATGATAATACTGAAAATAATAATGAAGATGATGACGATAATAATAATGATGATGTTGATAATGATAATGGAAATGAAAACAATAATATACAGTTTATAATGACGATGCTTTTTATTTTAAAGAGTGATATTAATTATGACGATAATAGTGATAATGTTTTAGAAGATAATGATGGTGAAGATAATGTTTATGTCAATAGTGCTAATGTTTGTTATAATCATGTTAGTAAAGATAATCAATATAATAGTATAAATGATAACGATAATAAAAATGATGATGATGATGATGATGATGATGATGATAAAAATAAAAACAACGATGAGGATGATGATGATGATAATGATGATAATAATAATCAAAAGATAATTATCCAGTTTATGTTAACAATAAAACTTATGTTAAAGAGTGATAATAATCATGACAATAATAGTTATGATGTAAGTAGAGATGCTAATGGAAAAAAAGATGTTGATTTTGATAATGCTTATGATTATTATAATTATGTAAGTAAAGATGATCAATTAAATGTACCAATTAATAACGGTAATGATAATGATGATAATGATAATAATGAAGTTAATGATGATGCTGATAATAATAATAATAGTGATAATAATAATGATAATGATTATAATGATGATGATGATTATAATAATGATAATAACAATGATGATGATGTTGTTGATGATAACAATAATATTAATGTGGATGATAATGATAATAGTGATAAAGATGATGATTACTATGTAAAAAATGATAATCCAGTCTATGATGACGATAATACTTATGTAAAAAAGTGATAATAATCATGACGATGATAGTCATATTGTAAGTATAGATGCTAATGGAAAAATGGTGTTAATTTGGATGATGCTTATGACTATAATAAATATGTAAGTAAACATGAATAATAAAACAGTACTATTGATGACGATAATAATAATAACGACGAAAATAATAATAATGTTGATGATTATGCTGATAATAATAATAATGATGATTATAATAATGATGATGATAATGATGATGATGATGATAATGATCCTGATGATAATAATGATAATACAGATAATGATGATGATGACGATAATGATGATGATGATGATGATGATGATAAAGATAAGAACGATGATGATGATAATGATAATGATGATAATCATGATGATGATCATGATGATGATAATAATAATACTGATAATGATGATGATAACGATGATGATGATGATGATGATAATGATGATGTTAAGATAATAATGATGATGATGATGATAATGATAATGATAATAATAATAACAATGATGTTGATAATGATGATGATGATGATGATAATAATCATAACGATGATGATGATGATGATGATGATAATGATGATAATAATAATAATGATGATAATTATAATGATCATAATGAAAAAGCTGATAATCCAGTTTATGATGACGATAACACTTATGTAAAGAAGTGAAAATAATCATGACAATAATAGTAATGATGTAAGTAAAGATGGTAATAGTACAAATGATGTTAATTTGGATAATGCTTATAATTATACTAATTATGTAAATAGAGATAAGCAATAAAATAGTACTATTGATGACGATGATAATAATAATGATGATGATATTAATAATGTTGATGATTATGCTGATGATGATAAAAATAATAATGATAATGATGATGATGTTGATGATAAAGATTATCATGATCATGATGATGATGATGATAACGATGGTGATAATAATGATAATGATGATAATGAAAATGATAATGATGATGATAATGATAATAACGATAATAATGATGATGATGATAATGATATTGATAAAAAAATGAAGGTGATTATGATTATAAAGATAAAGATCATAATGAGAAAGATAATAATCCAGTTTATGATGACGATTATACTTTTGTTAAAGAGTGATTATAATCATGACGATGATAGTTATGATGTAAGTAAAGATGCTAATGGCAAAAATTATGTAAATTTGGATGATGCTTATTATAATATTAATCAAGTAAGTAAAGATGATCAATTAAATGACACATTTAATAACGGTAATAATAATGATGATAATGATAATAATGAAGTTGATGATGATGCTGATAATGATAAAAATAGTGATAATAATAATGATGATCATGATAATGATGATGATGGTTATGGTAATGATAATAACGATTATGATGATGATGTTAATGATAATAATAATATTAATAAGGATGATAATGATAATAGTGATATAAATGATGATCATTATGAAAAAAACGATAATCCAGTTTATGATGACAATAATACTTATGTTAAAAAGTGATAATTATCATGACGATGATAGTCATAATGTAAGTAAAGATGCTAATGGAAAAATAGTGTTAATTTAGATGACGCTTATGACTAAAATAAATATGTAAGTAAAGATGATTGATAAAACAGTACTATTGATGACGATAATAATAAGAATGATGATGATATTAATGATGTTGATGATTATGCTGATGATGATAAAAATGATGATAATAATGATGATGATATTAATGATATTGATGATAATAACGATGGTGATGATAGTGATGAATATGATAATAAAAATGATAATGATGATGATAATAATAATAACGATGATGATGATGATGATGATGATGATGATAAAAATAAGAATAACGATAATGATGATGATGATAATGATGGTAATTATAATCAAAAGATAATTACCCAGTTTATGTTAACATTAATACTTATGTTAAAGAATGATAATAATCATGACCATGATGTTATGATGTAGGTAAAGATGCTAATGGAAAAAAAGATGTTGATTTCGATTATGCTTATGATTAAAATTATCATGTCATTAAAGATGATCAACTAAATGACACAATTATTTACGGTAATGATAATGATAATAATGATAATAATAAAGTTGATGATGATGCTGACAATGTTAATAATAGTGATAATAATAATGATGATGATGATAATGGTGATGATAATTATGATAATGATAATAACGATGATGATGATGTTGTTGCTGAAAATAGTAATATTAATGAGGATAATAATGTTAATAGTGATAAAAATGATGATCATTATGAAAAAAATGATAATCCAG
>NW_028321899.1:7805000-7830000 GCF_036245765.1 Copidosoma floridanum
ATATTTAAAATGATGATGATAATAAAGATGATGATAATGATGATGATGATGATAATGATGATAATGATTTTGATAATAACAATGACGATGATGATGATGATGATGATGATGATGATGATGATAATGATAATGATCATAATAATAATAATTATGATGATAATTATAATGATCATAATGAAAAAGCTGATAATCCAGTTTATGATGACGATAACACTTATGTTAAGGAGTAAAAATAATCATAACAATAATAGTTATGATTTACGTAAAGATGGTAATAGTACAAATGATGTTCATTTAGATAATGCTTATAATTATACTAATTATATTAATAGAGATGATTAATAAAATAGTACTATTAATGACGATAATAATAATAATGATGATGATATTAATAATGTTGATGATTATGCTGATGATGATAAAAATGATAATAATAATGATGATGATATTGATGATAAAGATGATGATGATCATGATGATGATGATGATAACGATGGTGATGATAATGATAATGATAATAATGCAACTAATAATGATGATGATAAAGCTAATAACGGTGATGATAATGATGATGATGATGATGATGATGATGATGATGATAATGATAAAAATAAAAATAACGATGATGATTATGATGATAATAATGATGATGATTATGTTGTTATTAATGCTGTTGATAATGATAATGATTATTATGATAGTAATAATGATAATAATAATGATAATATTCAAAACGCTGTTAATAATGATGATGATGATAATGTTGATGATGATCATAAGAATAATGATGATAATGATAATAACGATGATCATGATGATGATGATGATGATGATGATGATAATAATACTGATAATAATGGTAATGATAATGATGATGATGATGATGATGATGATGATGATGATGATGATAAAGTTAATAATGATGATGTTGATGATGACGAGGATGATGATGATGATGATAAAGTTAATAATGATGATAATGACAATGATGATGTTAGAAATAATAATAATAATAATGATGATGATAATAATCATAACGATGATGATGATGATGTATGATGACAATGATAATACTGATAATAATGATGAAGATGATGACGATAATATTGATGATGATGTTGATAATGATAATAACAATGAAAACATTGATATACAGTTTATAATGACGATAATTTTTATTTTGAAGAGTAATGTTAATCATCATGATGATGGTGATTATGTATATGAAAATAATAATGGTGAAGATAATGTTTTTGTCGATAGGGTTTATGATTGAAATAATCATATTAGTAAAAATAATCAATAAAATAGTATAAATAATAACGATAATAAAATGATGATGATGATAACGATGATGATGATGATGATGATGATGATGATGATGATGATGAGAATACTAATAATAATGATAATGATGATAATAATGATAAAGAAAACGATAATAATGATGATAATGATGATGATGATGAAAAAAACAATAATAATAATATTAATGACGATGATAATAAGAATGATGATCATGATCGTGATGATGATGATGATGATTATGATAATAACAATGGTGATGATGATGATGATAAGTATGATGATGATGTTGATGATTAAAATAATTATAATAATAATAATAATGATGATAATTATAATAATCATAATAAAAAGGCTGATAATCTAGTTTATGATGACGATAACACTTATGTTAAGGAGTGAAAATAATCATGACAATAATAGTTATGATGTAAGTAAAGATAGTAATAGTACAAATGATGTTGATTTGGATAATGCTTATAATTATACTAATTATGTAAATAAAGATAATCAATAAAATAGTACTATTGTTGACGATAATAATAATAATGATGGTATTAATAATGTTGATGATTATGCTGATGATGATAAAAATGATAATAATAATGATGATGATATTGATGATAAAGATGATGATGATTATGATGATGATGATGATAACGATGGTGATGATAATGATAATGATAATAATGCAACTGATAATGATGATGATAATGCTAATAACGATGATGATAATAATGATGATGATTATGTTGTTGATGATGCTGTTGATAATGATACTGATTATTATGATAATAATAATGATAATAATAATGATGAAATTCAAAACACTGTTAATAATGATGATGATGATAATGTTGATGATTATCATAAGAATAATGATGATAATGATAATAACGATGATCATGATGATGATGATGATAATGATGATGATAATAATACTGATAATAATGGTAATGATAATGATGATGATGATGATGATGATGATGATGATGATGATGAAGTTAATAATGATGATGATGATGATGACGAGGATGATGATGATGATGATAAAGTTAATAATAATGATAATGACAATGATGATGTTAGAAATAATAATAATAATAATAATGATGATGATAATAATCATAACGATAATGATAATAATGATGATGATGACAGTGATAATACTGATAATAATGATGAAGATGATGACGATAATATTGATGATGATGTTGATAATGATAATAACAATGAAAACAATGATATACAGTTTATAATGACGATAATTTTCATTTTGAAGAGTAATGTTAATTATCATGATGACGGTGATTATGTATATGAAGATAATAATGGTGAAGATAATGTTTTTGTCGCTAGGGTTTATGATTAAAATAATTATGTTAGTAAAGATAATTGAAAAAATAGTATAAATAATAACGATAATAAAATGATGATGATGATAACGATGATAATGATGATGATGATGATGATGATGATGATGATGATGATGATGATGATGATGATGATGATGAGAATACAAATAATAATGATTATGATAATAATAATGATGAAGAAAACGATAATAATGATGATGATAATGATGATGATGAAGAAAACAATAATAATGATATTAATGACGATGATAATATGAATGATGATCATGATCGTGATGATGATGATGATGATTATGATAATAACAATGGTGATGATGATGATGATTATGATGATGATGATGATGATAATAATAATAATAATAATAATAATAATAATGATGATAATTATAATGATTATAATGAAAAAGCTGATAATCCAGTTTATGATGACGATAACACTTATGTTGAGGAGTAAAAATAATCATGACAATAATAGTTATGATGTAAGTAAAGATGGTAATAGTACAAATGATGTTGATTTGGATAATGCTTTTAATTATACGAATTAAGTAAATAAAGATTATCAATAAAATAGTACTATTGTTGACGATAATAATAATAATGATAATGATATTAATAGTGTTGATGATTATGCTGATGATGATAAAAATGATCATAATAATGATGATGATATTGATGATAAAGATGATGATGATGATGATGATGATAATAACGATGGTGATGATAATGACAATAAAGATAATGAAAATAATAATGATGATGTCAATGATAATAACGATGTTGTTGATGATGATGATGATGATGATGATAATGATAAAAATAAAAATAACGATGATGATTATGATGATAATAATGATGATGATTATGTTGTTGATGATGCTGTTGATAATGATAATAATTATTTTGATAATAATAATGATAATAATAATGATGATATTGATAATACTGATAATAATGATGATAATGATGATGATGATGATGATGATAATAATAATAAGAATGATAATAATAAATACGATGATGATACAAATAATGATCATTATAATAATGATGATGATAAGGATAATAACGATGATGATGATAATGTTGATGATGATAATAAAAATGATGATGATAATGATAATAACGATGATCATGATGATGATGATGATGATGATGATGATAATAATACTGATAATAATGGTAATGATAATGATGATGATGATGATGATGATGATGATGATGATGATGATGATGATAAAGTTAATAATGATGATGATGATGATGACGAGGATAATGATGATGATGATAAAGTTAATAATGATAATAATGATAATGATGATGTTAGAAATAATAATAATAATAATAATGATGATGATAATAATCATAACGATGATGATGATGATGATGATGATGACAATGATAATACTGATAATAATGATGAAGATGATGACGATAATATTGATGATGATGTTGATATTGATAATAACAATGAAAACAATGATATACAGTTTATAATGACAATAATTTTCTTTTTAAAGAGTAATGTTCATTATCATGATGATGGTAATTATGTATATATAGATAATAATGGTGAAGATAATGTTTTTGTCTATATGGTTTATGATTGAAATAATCATGTTAGTAAAGACAATCAATGAAATAGTACTATTGTTGACGATAATAATAATAATGATGATATTAATAATGTTGATGATTATGCTGATGATGATTAAAATGATAATAATAATGATGATGATATTGATGATAAAGATGATGATGATAATGATGATGATGATGATAACGATGGTGATGATAATGATAATGATAATAATGCAACTAATAATGATGATGATAATGCTAATAACGGTGATGATAATGATGATGATGATGATGATGATGATGATGATGATAATGATAAAAATAAAAATAACGATGATGATTATGATGATAATAATGATGATGATTATGTTGTTATTGATGCTGTTGATAATGATAATGATTATTATGATAATAATAATGATAATAATAATGATAATATTCAAAACGCTGTTAATAATGATGATGATGATAATGTTGATCATGATTATAAGAATAATGATGATAATGATAATAACGATGATCATGATGATGATGATGATGATGATGATGATAATAATACTGATAATAATGGTAATAATAATGATGATGATGACGATGATGATGATGATGATGATGATGATGATGATAAAGTTAATAATGATGATGTTGATGATGACGAGGATGATGATGATGATGATAAAGTTAATAATGATGATAATGACAATGATGATGTTAGAAATAATAATAATAATAATGATGATGATAATAATCATAACGATGATGATGATGATGTATGATGACAATGATAATACTGATAATAATGATGAAGATAATGACGATAATATTGATGATGATGTTGATAATGATAATAACAATGAAAACATTGATATACAGTTTATAATGACGATAATTTTCATTTTGAAGAGTAATGTTAATCATCATGATGATGGTGATTATGTATATGAAGATAATAATGGTGAAGATAATGTTTTTGTCGATAGGGTTTATGATTGAAATAATCATATTAGTAAAAATAATCAATAAAATAGTATAAATAATAACGATAATAAAATAATGATGATGATAACGATGATAATGATGATGATGATGATGATGATGATGATGATGATGATGATGATGAGAATACTAATAATAATGATAATGATGATAATAATGATAAAGAAAACGATAATAATGATGATAATGATGATAATGATGAAGAAAACAATAATAATGATATTAATGACGATGATAATAAGAATGATGATCATGATCGTGATGATGATGATGATGATTATGATAATAACAATGGTGATGATGATGATGATGAGTATGATGATGATGTTGATGATGATAATAATTATAATAATAATAATAATGATGATAATTATGATGATCATAATAAAAAGGCTGATAATCTAGTTCATGATGACGATAACACTTATGTTAAGGAGTGAAAATAATCATGACAATAATAGTTATGATGTAAGTAAAGATAGTAATAGTACAAATGATGTTGATTTGGATAATGCTTATAATTATACTAATTATGTAAATAAAGATAATCAATAAAATAGTACTATTGTTGACGATAATAATAATAATGATGGTATTAATAATGTTGATGATTATGCTGATAATGATAAAAATGATAATAATAATGATGATGATATTGATGATAAAGATGATGATGATTATGATAATGATGATGATAACGATGGTGATGATAATGATAATGATAATAATGCAACTGATAATGATGATGATAATGCTAATAACGATGATGATAATAATGATGATGATTATGTTGTTGATGATGCTGTTGATAATGATACTAATTATTATGATAATAATAATGATAATAATAATGATGATATTCAAAACACTGTTAATAATGATGATGATGATAATGTTGATGATTATCATAAGAATAATGATGATAATGATAATAACGATGATCATGATGATGATGATGATGATGATGATGATAATAATACTGATAATAATGGTAATGATAATGATGATGACGAGGATGATGATGATGATGATAAAGTTAATAATGATGATAATGACAATGATGATGTTAGAAATAATAATAATAATAATAATGATGATGATAATAATCATAACGATAATGATAATAATGATGATGATGACAATGATAATACTGATAATAATGATGAAGATGATGACGATAATATTGATGATGATGTTGATATTGATAATAACAATGAAAACAATGATATACAGTTTATAATGACGATAATTTTCATTTTGAAGAGTAATGTTAATCATCATGATGATGGTGATTATGTATATGAAGATAATAATGGTGAAGATAATGTTTTTGTCGATAGGGTTTATGATTGAAATAATTATGTTAGTAAAGATGATGATGATGATGATGATGATGATGATGATGATGAAAACAATAATAATGATATTAATGACGATGATAATAAGAATGATGATCATGATCGTGATGATGATGATGATAATAATAATAATAATAATAATAATAATGATGATAATTATAATGATCATAATGAAAAAGCTGATAATCCAGTTTATGATGACGATAACACTTATGTTGAGGAGTAAAAATAATCATGACAATAATAGTTATGATGTAAGTAAAGATGGTAATAGTACAAATGATGTTGATTTGGATAATGCTTTTAATTATACTAATTAAGTAAATAAAGATTATCAATAAAATAGTACTATTGTTGACGATAATAATAATAATGATGATATTAATAATGTTGATGATTATGCTGGTTACGATAAAAATGATAATAATAATGATGATGATATTAATGAAAGAGATGATGATGATCATGATGATGATGATAACAATGGTGATAATAATGATAATAATAATAATGCAAATGATAATGATGATGATAATGCTAATACCGATGATGATAATGATGATGATGATGATGATGATGATGATGATGATAATGATAAAAATAAAAATAACGATGATGATTATGATGATAATAATGATGATGATTATGTTGTTGATGATGCTGTTGATAATGATAATGACTATTATGATAATAATAATGATAATAATAACGATAATATTCAAAACACTGTTAATAATGATGACGATGATGATGATGATGATGAAGAAAACGATAATAATGTTATTAATGACGATGATAATAATAAGAAGGATGCTCATGATCGTGATGATGATGATGATTATTTTAATAACAATGGTGATGATGATGACGTTAATTATAATGATGATGATAATAATAATGATAATAATAATAATGATCATGATAATGATGATAATGATGATAGTGATAATGATAATGATAAAGATAATATTGATGATAATGACGATGATGATGATAAGGATGATGATGATGTTGATGATGATGATGATAATAAGAATAATGATCAAGATCGTGGTAATGATGATAATAATAATGATGATGATGATGTTGATAATGATAATGACAATGGAAACAAAAATATACAGTTTATGATGACGATAATTTTAATTTCAAAAAGCGATAATAATCATGACGATGATAGTGATGATGAAAGTAAAAATGCTAATGGTCAAGAAGATGTTAATTTCAATAGTGCTCATGTTCATAATTATCATGTCGGTAAAGATGATCAATAAAATTGTACTAATTATAACAATAATAATAATAATAAAAATAATAATAATAATAGAAATGATAATGATGATAATCACAATGAGAACAATGATATACAGTTTATAATGACGATGCTTTTCATTTTAAAGAGTGATATTAATTATGACGATAATAGTGATAATGTTTTAGAAGATAATGATGGTGAAGATAATGTTTACGTCAATAGGGCTTATGTTTGTTATAATCATGTTAGGAAAGATAATCAATATAATAGTATGAATGATAACGATAATAAAAATGATGATGATGATGATGATGATAAAGATAAGAACGATGATGATGATAATGATGTTAATAATGATAATAACGATGATGATGATGATGATGATGATAATCATGATGATGATGATGATGATGATAATCATGATCATGATCATGATGATGATAATAATAATACTGATAATGATGATGATGACGATGATGATGATGATGATGATTATGATAATAACAATGGTGATGATGATGATGATGATGATAATAATGATGATAATAATGATAATAATAATAATAATGATGATACTTATAATGATCATAATGAAAAAGCTGATAATCCAGTTTATGATGACGATAACACTTATGTTAAGGAGTAAAAATAATCATGACAATAATAGTTATGATGTAAGTAGAGATGGTAATAGTACATATGATGTTAATTTGGATAGTGTTTATAATTATACTAAATATGTAAATAAAGATAATTAATAAAATAGTACTATTGTTGACGATAATAATAATAATGATGATATTAATAATGTTGATGATTATTCTGATGATGATAAAAATGATAATAATAATGATGATGATATTAATGATAAAGATGATGATGATCATGATGATGATGATGATAACGATGGTGATGATAATGATAATGATAATAATGAAAATGATAATGATGATGATAATGCTAATAACGATGATGATAATGATGATGATAATGATGATGATGATGATAATGATAAAAATAAAAATAACGATGATGATTATGATGATAATAATGATGATGATTATGTTGTTAATGATGCTTTTGATAATGATAATGATTATTATGATAATAATAATGATGATATTCATAATACTGTTAATAATGATGATGATGATGATGATGATGATGATAAAGAAAACGATAATAATGATATTAATGACGATGATAATAATAAGAATGATGCTTATGATCGTGATGATGATAATGATTATTTTAATCACAATGGTGATGATGATGATGATGATGATGATGATGATGATGATGATAATGATGATAATAATAATAATGATGATAATTATGATGATTATAATGAAAAAGCTGATAATCCAGTTAATGAGACGATAACACTTATATTAAGGAGTAAAAATAATAATAACAATAATAGTTATGATGTAAGTAAAGATGGTTATAGTACAAATCATGTTAAATTGGATAATGCTTATAATTATACTAATTATGTAAATAGAGATGATCAATAAAATAGTACCATTGATGATGATAGTTATAATGATGATGATAATAATAATAATAATAATAATGATCATAATAATAATAATGATAATGATGGTGATAATGATAATGATAAAGATAATAATGATGATAATGACGATGATGATGTTCAGGATGATGATAATGTTGATGATGATGATAATAAGAATGATTATCAAGATCGTGGTGATGATGATAATGATGATGATGATGATGATATTGATAATGATAATTACAATGAAAACAATGATATACAGTTTATGATGACGATAATTTTAATTTCAAAAAGCAATAATAATCATATCGATGATAGTTATGATGTAAGTAAAAATGCTAATGGAAAAAAAGATAATCATTTTGATAATGCTTATAATTATTATAAGTATTTAAGTAAAGATGATCAATTAAATGACACAATTAATAACGGTAATGATAATGATAATAATGATAATAATGAAGTTAATGATGATGCTGATAATAATAATGATAGTGATAATAATAATAATGATGATTATAATGATGATGATGATTATAATAATGATAATAACGATGATGATGATGTTGTTGATGATAATAATAATATTAATGAGAATGATAATGATAATAGTGATCAAGATGATGATTTTTATGAAAAAAATGATAATCCAGTCTATGATGACGATTACACTTATTTAAAAAAGTGATAATAATCATGACGATGATAGTCATATTGTTAGTATAGATGTTAACGGAAAAATGGTGTTAATTTGGATGATGCTTATGACTATAATAAATATGTAAGTAAACATGAATAATAAAACAGTACTATTGATGACGATAATAATAATGATGACGATAATAATAATAATGTTGATGATTATGCTGATAATAATAATAATGATGATTACAATAATGATGATGATAATGATGATGATAATGATAATGATCCTAAAGATTATAATAATAATACTGATGATGATAATGAAGACGATAATGATGATGATGATGATGATAAAGATAAGAACGATGATGATGATAATGATGTTGATAATGATAATAACGATGATGATGATGATGATGATGATAATCATGATGATGATGATGATGATGATAATCATGATCATGATCATGATGATGATAATAATAATACTGATAATGATGATGATGACGATGATGATGATGATGATGATTATGATAATAACAATGGTGATGATGATGATGATGATGATAATAATGATGATAATAATGATAATAATAATAATAATGATGATACTTATAATGATCATAATGAAAAAGCTGATAATCCAGTTTATGATGACGATAACACTTATGTTAAGGAGTAAAAATAATCATGACAATAATAGTTATGATGTAAGTAGAGATGGTAATAGTACATATGATGTTAATTTGGATAGTGTTTATAATTATACTAAATATGTAAATAAAGATAATTAATAAAATAGTACTATTGTTGACGATAATAATAATAATGATGATATCAATAATGTTGATGATTATTCTGATGATGATAAAAATGATAATAATAATGATGATGATATTAATGATAAAGATGATGATGATCATGATGATGATGATGATAACGATGGTGATGATAATGATAATGATAATAATGAAAATGATAATGATGATGATAATGCTAATAACGATGATGATAATGATGATGATGATGATGATGATGATGATAATGATAAAAATAAAAATAACGATGATGATTATGATGATAATAATGATGATGATTATGTTGTTAATGATGCTTTTGATAATGATAATGATTATTATGATAATAATAATGATGATATTCATAATACTGTTAATAACGATGATGATGATGATGATGATGATGATAAAGAAAACGATAATAATGATATTAATGACGATGATAATAATAAGAATGATGCTTATGATCGTGATGATGATAATGATTATTTTAATCACAATGGTGATGATGATGATGATGATGATGATGATGATGATGATGATAATGATGATAATAATAATAATGATGATAATTATGATGATTATAATGAAAAAGCTGATAATCCAGTTAATGAGACGATAACACTTATATTAAGGAGTAAAAATAATAATAACAATAATAGTTATGATGTAAGTAAAGATGGTAATAGTACAAATCATGTTAAATTGGATAATGCTTATAATTATACTAATTATGTAAATAGAGATGATCAATAAAATAGTACCATTGATGATGATAGTTATAATGATGATGATAATAATAATAATAATAATAATGATCATAATAATAATAATGATAATGATGGTGATAATGATAATGATAAAGATAATAATGATGATAATGACGATGATGATGTTCAGGATGATGATAATGTTGATGATGATGATAATAAGAATGATTATCAAGATCGTGGTGATGATGATAATGATGATGATGATGATGATATTGATAATGATAATTACAATGAAAACAATGATATACAGTTTATGATGACGATAATTTTAATTTCAAAAAGCAATAATAATCATATCGATGATAGTTATGATGTAAGTAAAAATGCTAATGGAAAAAAAGATAATCATTTTGATAATGCTTATAATTATTATAAGTATTTAAGTAAAGATGATCAATTAAATGACACAATTAATAACGGTAATGATAATGATAATAATGATAATAATGAAGTTAATGATGATGCTGATAATAATAATGATAGTGATAATAATAATAATGATGATTATAATGATGATGATGATTATAATAATGATAATAACGATGATGATGATGTTGTTGATGATAATAATAATATTAATGAGAATGATAATGATAATAGTGATCAAGATGATGATTTTTATGAAAAAAATGATAATCCAGTCTATGATGACGATTACACTTATTTAAAAAAGTGATAATAATCATGACGATGATAGTCATATTGTTAGTATAGATGTTAACGGAAAAATAGTGTTAATTTGGATGATGCTTATGACTATAATAAATATGTAAGTAAACATGAATAATAAAACAGTACTATTGATGACGATAATAATAATGATGACGATAATAATAATAATGTTGATGATTATGCTGATAATAATAATAATGATGATTACAATAATGATGATGATAATGATGATGATAATGATAATGATCCTAAAGATTATAATAATAATACTGATGATGATAATGAAGACGATAATGATGATGATGATGATGATAAAGATAAGAACAATGATGATGATAATGATGATGATAATGATAATAACGATGATGATTATAATGATGATGAAGATAATCATGATGATGATCATGATGATGATAATAATAATACTGATAATGATGATGATGACGATGATGATGATAATAATAATAATAATAATAATAATGATCATAATAATGATGATGATAATGATGATGATGATGATAATGATGATGATGAAGAAAACGATAATGATGATATTAATGACGATGATAATAATAAGAATGATGCTCATGATCGTGATGATGATGATGATTATTTTAATAACAATGGTGATGATGATGATGATGATGATGATAATGATGATAATAATAATAATGATCATAATAATGATGATGATAATGATAATAACGATAATGATGATGATAATGATGATGATGATAATCATGATGATGATCATGATGATGATAATAATAATACTGATAATGATGATGACAATGATGATGATGATGATGATGATAATGATGATGTTAAGATAATTATGATGATGATGATGATAATGATGATGATAATAATAATAACAATGATGTTGATAATGATGGTGATGATAATAATGATAATGATGATAATGATGATAATGATGATGATGATGATAATAATCATAACGATAATGATGATGATGATGATGATGACAAAGATAATACTGATAATAATGATGAAGATGATGACGATAGTAATGATGATGATGTTGATGATAAAGATGATGATGATAAAGATGATGATGATAATGATGATGATGATGATAACGAAGGTGATAATAATGATAATTATGATAATAAAAATGATAATGATAATGATAAAAATAATAAAGATGATATTGATGATGATGATGATGATGATGATGATGATAATGATGAAAATAAAAATAACGATGATGATTATGATGATAATAATGATGATGATTATGTTGTTGATGATGCTGTTGATAATGATAATGATTATTATAATAATAATAATGATACTAATAATGATGATATTAATAATACTGATAATAATGACGATAACGATGATGATGATGATGATACTGATATTAATAAAAAAATAAAAATGATAATGACAATAAAGATAATGATCATCATGAGAAAGATAATAATCCAGTTTATGATGACGATAATACTTTTGATAAAGAGTGATAATAATCATGACGATGATAGTTATAATGTAAGTAAAGATGCTAATGGTAAAAATTATGTAAATTTGGATGATGCTTATGATAATAATAATCATGTAAGTAAAGATGATAAATAAAATGATACCATTAATAACGATGATAATAATGATGAAAATGATGGTAATAAGGTTAATGATGATGCTGATAATGATAATAATGAGGATAATAATAATGATGATGATAATGATGATAATGATTATGATGATGATTATGATGATGATGACAATGATAATACTGAAAATAATGATGAAGATGATGACGATAATAATAATGATGATGTTGATAATGATAATGACAATGAAAACAGTGATATACAGTTTATAATGACGATGCTTTTTATTTTAAAGAGTGATTAATTATGACGATAATAGTGATAATGTTTTAGAAGATAATGATGGTGAAGATTATGTTTATGTCAATAGTGCTAATGTTTGTTATAATTATGTTAGTAGAGATAATTAATATAATAGTATGAATGATAACGATAATGAAAATGATGATGATGATGATGATGATGATGATGATAATGATGATAAAAATAAAAACAACGATGAGGATGATGATGATGATAATAATAATCAAAAGATAATTATCTAGTTTATGTCAACAATAAAACTTATGTTAAAGAGTGATAATAATCATGACAATAATAGTTATGATGTAAGTAAAGATGCTAATGGAAAAAAGATGCTTATGATTATTATAATTATGTAAGTAAAGATGATCAATTAAATGACACAATCAATAACGGTACTGATAATGATGATTATAATGCTAATAACGATGATGATAATGATGATGATGATGATGATGATAATGATAAAAATAAAAATAACGATGATGATTATGATGATAATAATGATGATGATTATGTTGATGATGATGCTGTTGATAATAATAATGATTATTATGATAATAATAATATTAATAATAATGATGATATTCATAATACTGTTAATAATGATGATGATGATGATGATGATGATGAAGAAAACGATGATAATGATATTAATGACAATCATAATAATAAGAATGATGCTCATGATCGTGATGATGATGATGATAATAATAATGATGATAATTATAATGATCATAATGAAAAAGCTGATAATCCAGTTTATGATGACGATAACACTTATATTAAGGAGTAAAAATAATAATGACAATAATAGTTATGATGTAAGTAAAGATGGTAATAGTACAAATGATGTTAAATTGGATAATGCTTATAATTATACTAATTATGTAAATAGAGATGATTAATAAAATAGTACTATTGATGACGATAATTATAATGATGATGATAATAATAATAATAATAATAATAATAATCATGATAATGATGATGATGATGATGATGGTGATAATGATAATGATGAAGATAATAATGATGATAATGACGATGATGATGATAAGGATGATGATAATGTTGACGATGATGATGATAAGAATGATGATCAAGATCGTGGTGATGATGATAATGATGATGAGGGGACGTTCATAAATTACGTAACGCATATACGAGCGAAATTTATACCCTCCCTCCCCCATCGTAACGCATCCGTCACGGAACCTTACACCCCCCCCCCAAAAAAAAACGTTACGTAACAACGAAAAATTTAAACGGAAAAAAAAGAAATTAAATTACCTTAATTTACAATGTTTCGTAATTTATTTAATTTAAAGATCTACATTTTCTTCATAAACTATATTATTTAATATAAGTCATTTTTTATTTTATTCTAAAATATTTTAGTTATTATATTTAATTTTTGGTAACGTAAGAAATTAGTCTTAAAAATAATACTAAAAATCTTCTTCAAACGGTTTTGTTGACCATTCAACGATATCATCGATTAAAGGCAGGTCACTTTTCTGTTTTTCAATTGGTAAGTCTATTCCATCGGTATTGAGAGCTTTCTTTTCTACCCATTCAACCGTTTCTACTATATTATCTTCGTCATGAAAAAGACATCGTAGCTCTCCATCACGCCGTTTTATTATTCGATTTGGTCGAACTTTTTTGAACGAGATATTTTCCTTGTGAAGTTGTTCTCTATGATATTTAAGACCCTTTTTTGTTACGAAATAGATTCCACAGTTATCGCACGTTCGATCTTTTAAATCTTTTTGAACTGATGGGCAAAAAAAATCGTAAGGCATTAATTTAAAATTGCCTGTATCTAGTTTGATATCTACAGCAATACGCATTAATAACGGAGCAAAGTCATCAAAACCATTTGGATTTGGAGAAGGGGCATTCAGTCCGGTAGAAGTTTGAGAAAGCGAATAAGGCGGTGGTAGAAATCTTTCTTTTAAAATTGAAATCAATCCACTACGATGCGGCGAGCAACAAGAAATATCAGAGCATTTGATGACCTGAAAATAAACGTTGAAGTAAAACTCCAGAGCCACAGCATGAAATCTTAAGGTATAAAAATGTTTCTTACTTGAAGTAAGTATTGGCTCTCTCGAACGTGTTTTGAATACCATTCAGCATCTGGAAGTTCTGGCATCAACATTTCTTCTTCTAAATCTTTATATTCAGCAAAAACTTGGAATTTATCAATTATCATATTATTCCATATTTCTGCCAAAACATTACCAGCATATTTAAAATTTTGTTTTTCCAGCTCAATATTTATAATTTCACCGCTTTTACTTAAGTGCGTTCCAAAATGGTCATGTTCAAGAATAACTCCTGATAATTCTTTACTCAACGGTGCCATTCTGCGCTCGACCCGATTGTAGGCACTTCGTCCTGGAGCATTGGTAAATACATAAATAGCATCCAAATCATATTTGATGAAATGACCGATAACATGTCGAATAACTTTTTGGTACCGGGGGTTCTCATCCGGTCCACCATTAACAGATAAGAATACAATTGGTTTAACAGTTCCAGTTTTTTTATTAATCAGCATGTTTTTACATTCTTCTATTTCAAAAAGTCTATCAAAATCTAATGCATGGGTCGAGGCAGTTGAAGCCGAATGTTTACCACTTCGTATAGAAATATATGTCGGGCCAGAATATGTGACTGCATCTGGCATTCCCAATTGATCAGGTTTTATAACAATAAGAGCATACACCGAAGGGATAAGTTTATGCTTCTCGGCCACAACCCAGTCATGATCTGGCAAACGAATCTATAAATTTAAATGTTTTAATTAGTATGATTGTTTGTTTTATTTTTAAGTGAAATTTTTTAAGAATATAAAAATATAATTTTTCAGTGTTTAATGTTATTGTAAATGTGTATTATTGTAAATAAATAAATATTATTGTAAATAAATAAATATTATTGTAAACAAATAAATATTATAAATACGCATTAAGTTAAATTCTTATTTTGTTGAAGTTAAATTTCATTTTTTTACACTATAAGTACATTACCTCGTAGTCTAGATGCATGAGAATTAGAGCTTGTTTATTTGCTGCTGTAATTCCTAAAGGGACTCTTGCCTTATCGTCCTGGGATAAAAATATGCATTGATCTGGCCCAAGAATTGAAGCTAAAATTTCAAGACTCCTTATTGTCGCAGTACAAAAATTTTGATCAAGATGATTCTTATGCTTGTTGGTTTGCGCCCGCTTGAGACGAACTGGCACGGTTGTTATGTGTTTTTTTTCTTCATTAGAACTTGCTTGTCTTGGTCGCAAGCGTAAATAAGTACCAGCTCTTGAAATTTGAAAACCGATTGCTAATAACTCTTTGTGAAGATCAGTCAAAGTTTTGCAACTATTTAATGTTTCATTCCGTCTTTTATCATGAGCTGAAGCCCCAAAAGTGACAAGATTTACAATAGTGTTTAAAAGTTCGGGTTGTTGTACTTCTAAACTTGGTCTTCCATGATTTGCATGAACTTTTAACTTTTTACTTGATTTAGGATTTATTATGCAGAATTCTTTTATTGCAGAATTTTTTTCATCTCGATGAGTTTTTTGGCGTTTTGCAGATTGTTGCAGAATTTTCAAATGATTTTTTTCTTGATCAATATTTTTTTGTAATTCCTTGATATTTTTTTTTGTTTCAATTGTAGCTAAACCAGCGTTTTGTTTTAAAAGTTCAATCTGCAAATCTCTTTCAAAATTTGATATTTTTTCCTGAACAGCATCTTGAACTGGAGTTTTATAAGATTTTCGCTTATTTTGTCCACTTGGAGGAATTTCCACAACGTTGTTCAGTGAACAAGCTGTAAACTAAACCAAATATGAAAATTGACTCAAAATATAAATTTATGAAAAAAAATTAATTATAAAATCTCTGAAAATATGAAACATTTTTTAATGTTTTTCTTAAAAAATACGATATTAATAAATAGATATAAGAATCATGAGTCATTAACTTATTAAAAATTTGCAACAAGTTACTTCTAGTATTATTGAATCATTTTTTTAATAACAAAAATAAAATTGATTTGAAAAATGTTAAATCACTTTTAAATTTGAAATAAAATAATAACAATAGTGCAGATACATTAATTGGTATTAGAAAGTCAACAGTTTCTTTTGTAGAATTCGTAGAGTAATGAAAATTTACTAAAGTTATCTGGGTACTATCTTTTGAAGTTGAGTCAATAGTTTTATTTTCTACATTATCGAAATTATGAATATCTGCTACATTTTGTAAAGGCTCGATAGCAATTGTTTCATGGAATGTGTCTGTTTTTTTCGACCCTGATGGCTAAAAATACAAAGATATAAACGTACATGTAAATTAATTCACTAAACTGTAATATATTACGTATGTAAAATAAGAAATCTTATAATACTTTAAAAAAGTTTAAAGTTCTTTGAGCCTTTTTTTTCGTGGTTTCTTGTCGAATTTCTTCTAACAACTTTTTTGCTGCAGTAATACGATTTTCCTTTTTTTCCACTTTTATTATACTGTTCCATCTCTCATTCAACTTTGCTTGCACATCAGCTGGGCCATATTTGTCATAAAGAAAAGTATATTCTTTGAATAAGGTTTGATATATGTTTCCGAGGGTAGATGACATGTTGGTTTTGTTTATGATGAAATATTGGTACTTTTTAACCTATAATAATCTTCGTACAATAAACCGTTCTTGTAATCTAGGCATGAATTTTATACTATGTTTTGTTAAAATAAATACTTACGTTTCATATTGTCTTTACACAAAATACCCACAACAAATCTTATACAACGAATAAGTAATGAAACGTGTCTTGACTCAGGTATCATGGGTATCTTATTGGAATCCTTAGCTCAGACTCTTTATACAGAAAATTAATTAGCACGAGGTGACTCGCAAACTTCTTCTGATTCTTGGTCCGTTGGTCACGATGCACACACACGCTCTGCTTTTTTTCTTCTTCATCTGCTGCTGCAGACTGCAGGCCCGGCGATACATACACGATTATGACACCTCAAACCATGCAGTGGCGCTACCCTGAGAAAGCAAGGCCCCTGAGCGCCGAATTTAAATGCACGTACATACGCATAATACAAAACAAAACCCACCTTAACATGCAGCATGGTAGAGGTGAAAACGCATATATATTTCTTAAAAGAGACCTAAAAGAGACCAGACGCTTACTATCATGCTGCAGCGCGAGATACAAATTACTTTTGAATGATTTAAGCTCGTATTTAAATTATACACTTTTCTATTAATTAAAATTTTCTAGCTTTGAGCGTTACGTAACGGTAAATATAAATATCCCCCCCCCCCAATGATTTTTATGTAAAAAATTCGTAACAAACCTCTAGGTACCCTCCCCCCCCATATAAGCGTTACGTTATTTATGGACGTCCCCTGATAATGATGATAATAATGATAATACTGATAATGATGATAAAGACGATAATGATGATGATGATGGTGATGATGAAGATAAGAACGATGATGATGATAATGATGATGATAATGATAATAACGATGATGATAATGATGATGATAATGATAATCATGATGATGATCATGATGATGATAGTAATAATACTGATAATGATGATGATGACGATGATGATGATGATGATAATAATAATACTGATAATGATGATGATGACGATGATGATGATGATGATGATGATGATAATAATAATAACAATGATGTTGATAATGATGATGATGATGATAATGATAATGATGATAATGATGATGATGATGATGATGATGATGATGATGACAATTATAATACTGATAATAATGATGAAGATGATGACGATAATAATGATGATGATGTTGATGATAAAAATGATGATGATAATGATGATGATGATGATAACGATGGTGATGATAATGGTAATGATAATAATAAAAATGATAATGATAATGATAATAATACCAACGATGATGATGATGATGATGATGATGATGATGATGATGATGATAATGATAAAAATAAAAATAACGATGATGATTATGATGATAATAATGATGATGATTATGTTGTTGATGATGCTGTTGATAATGATAATGATTATTATGATAATAATAATGATACTAATAATGATGATATTGATAATACTGATAATAATGATGATAATGATGATGATGATGATGATGATGATAATAATGAAAAGAATGATGATAATGACTACGATGATGATACAAATAATGATCATGATAATAATGATGTCAACGATGATGATGATAATGTTGATGATGATAATAAGAATAATGATGATAATGATAATAACGATAATGATGATGATGATAATGATAATAATAAAAAAAAAAAATGATAATGATAATAAAGATAATGATCATCATGAGAAAGATAATAATCCAGTTTATGATGACGATAATACTTTTAATGATAATAAAGATAATGATCATCATGAGAAAGATAATGACAATGATAATACTGAAAATAATAATGAAGATGATGACGATAATAATAATGATGATGTTGATAATGATAATGGAAATGAAAACAATAATATACAGTTTATAATGACGATGCTTTTTATTTTAAATAGTGATATTAATTATGACGATAATAGTGATAATGTTTTAGAAGATAATGATGGTGAAGATAATGTTTATGTCAATAGTGCTAATGTTTGTTATAATCATGTTAGTAAAGATAATCAATATAATAGTATAAATGATAACGATAATAAAAATGATGATGATGATGATGATGATGATGATAAAAATAAAAACAACGATGAGGATGATGATGATGATAATGATGATAATAATAATCAAAAGATAATTATCCAGTTTATGTTAACAATAAAACTTATGTTAAAGAGTGATAATAATCATGACAATAATAGTTATGATGTAAGTAGAGATGCTAATGGAAAAAAAGATGTTGATTTTGATAATGCTTATGATTATTATAATTATGTAAGTAAAGATGATCAATTAAATGTACCAATTAATAACGGTAATGATAATGATGATAATGATAATAATGAAGTTAATGATGATGCTGATAATAATAATAATAGTGATAATAATAATGATGATGATTATAATGATGATGATGATTATAATAATGATAATAACAATGATGATGATGTTGTTGATGATAACAATAATATTAATGTGGATGATAATGATAATAGTGATAAAGATGATGATTACTATGTAAAAAATGATAATCCAGTCTATGATGACGATAATACTTATGTAAAAAAGTGATAATAATCATGACGATGATAGTCATATTGTAAGTATAGATGCTAATGGAAAAATGGTGTTAATTTGGATGATGCTTATGACTATAATAAATATGTAAGTAAACATGAATAATAAAACAGTACTATTGATGACGATAATAATAATAACGACGATAATAATAATAATGTTGATGATTATGCTGATAATAATAATAATGATGATTATAATAATGATGATGATAATGATGATGATGATGATAATGATCCTGATGATAATAATACAGATAATAATGATGATGACGATAATGATGATGATGATGATGATGATGATAAAGATAAGAACGATGATGATGATAATGATGATGATGATAATCATGATGATGATCATGATGATGATAATAATAATACTGATAATGATGATGATAACGATGATGATGATGATGATGATAATGATGATGTTAAGATAATAATGATGATGATGATGATAATGATGATGATAATAATAATAACAATGATGTTGATAATGATGATGATGATGATGATGATGATGATAATAATCATAACGATGATGATGATGATGATGATGATGATAATGATGATAATAATAATAATGATGATAATTATAATGATCATAATGAAAAAGCTGATAATTCAGTTTATGATGACGATAACACTTATGTAAAGAAGTGAAAATAATCATGACAATAATAGTAATGATGTAAGTAAAGATGGTAATAGTACAAATGATGTTAATTTGGATAATGCTTATAATTATACTAATTATGTAAATAGAGATAAGCAATAAAATAGTACTATTGATGACGATGATAATAATAATGATGATGATATTAATAATGTTGATGATTATGCTGATGATGATAAAAATAATAATGATAATGATGATGATGTTGATGATAAAGATTATCATGATCATGATGATGATGATGATAACGATGGTGATAATAATGATAATGATGATAATGAAAATGATAATGATGATGATAATGATAATAACGATAATAATGATGATGATTATGATGATGATGATGATAATGATAAGAATAAAAATAACGATGATGATTATGATGATGATAATGATGATGATTATGTTGTTAATGATGCTGTTATAAATGATAATGATTATAATGATAATAATAATGATCATAATAATGATAATATTGATTATACTGATAATAATGATGATGATGATGATGATGATGAAGAAAACGATGATAATGATATTGATGACGATGATAATAATAAGAATGATGCTCATGATCGTGATGATGATGATGATGATTATTTTAATAACAATGGTGATAATGATGATGTTGATGATGATAATGATAATGATGATAATGATGAAGATGATGATAATGATATTAACTATGATCATGATGATGATGATGATGATGATGATAATAATGATAATAATGATGATAATGACTATGATGATGATACAAATAATGATCATAATAATGATGATGATGATAATGATAATAACGATGAGGATGATGATGATGATGATGATAATGAAGATAATGATGATGATGGTGAAGATGATGATAATAATCATAACGATGATGATGATGATAATGATGATGATAATGATGATAATAATAATAATGATGATAATTATAATGATCATAATAAAAAAGCTGACTATCCAGTTTATGATGACAATAACACTTATGTAAAGGAGTAAAAATAATCATGACAATAATAGTTATGATGTAAGTAGAGATGGTAATAGTACATATGATGTTAATTTGGATAATGCTTATAATTATACTAATCATGTAAATAGAAATGAGCAATAAAATAGTACTATTGATGACGATGATAATAATAATGATGATGATATTAATAATGTTGATGATTATGCTGATGATGATAAAAATAATAATAATAATGATGATGATGTTGATGATAAAGATTATCATGATCATGATGATGATGATGATAATAATGGTGATAATAATGATAATGATGATAATGAAAATGATAATGATGATGGTAATGATAATAACGATGATGATGATAATGATTATGATGATGATGATGATGATAATGATAAAAATAAAAATAACGATGATGATTATGGTTATGATGATAATGATGCTGATTATGTTGTTAATGATGCTGTTGAAAATGATAATGATTACTATGATAATAATAATGATTATAATAATGATGATATTGATAATACTGATAATAATGATAATGATGATGAAGATGATGAAGAAAACCATAATAATGATATTAATGACGATGATAATAATAAGAATGATGCTCATGATCGTGATGATGATGATGATGATTATTTTAATAACAATGGTGATGATGATGATGTTGATGATAATGATAATGATGATAATGATGAAGATGATGATAATGATAATAACTATGATCATGATGATGATAATGATGATAATGATGATGATGATCTTGATAATAATGATAATAATGTTTATGATGATGTTACAAATAATGATCATGATAATAATGATGATGATAATGATAATAACGGTAATGATGATAATGTTGATAATGATAATAAGAATGATGATAATAATGATAATAACGATGATGATGATGATGATAATGATATTAATAAAAAAATGAAGATGATAATGATAATAAAGATAATGATCATAATGAGAAAGTTAATAATCCAGTTTATGATGACGATAATACTTTCGTTAAAGAGTGATAATAATCATGACGATGATAGTTATAATGTAAGTAAAGATGCTAATGGTAAAAATTATGTAAATTTGGATGATGCTTATGATAATAATAATCATGTAAGTAAAGATGATCAATAAAATGATACCATCAATAACGATAATAATAATGATGAAAATGATGATAATGAGGTTGATGATGATGCTGATAATGATAATAATGAGGATAATAATAATAATGATGATAACTATAATGATCATAATGAAAAAGCTGATAATCTAGTTTATAATGACGATAACACTTATGTTAAGGAGTAAAAATAATCATGACAATAATAGATATGATGTAAGTAAAGATGGTAATAGTACAAATGATGGTAATTTGGATAATGCTTATAATTATACTAATTATGTAAATAGAGATGATTAATAAAATAGTGCTATTGATGACGATAATAATAATGATGAAAATGATGAAAATGAGGTTGATGATGATGCTGATAATGATAATAATGAGGATAATAATAATGATGATGATAATAATCATAACAATGATGATGATGATGATGATGATGATGATGATGATGATGATAATGATAAAAATAAAAATAACGATGATGATTATGATGATGATAATAATTATGATTATGTTGTTGATGATGCTGTTGATAATGATAATGATTTTTATGATAATAATAATGATATCAATAATGATGATATTAATAATACTGATAATGATGATGATGATGATGATAATGATAATAACGATGATAATGATGATGATGATGATGATAATCATGATAATGATCATGAAGATGATAATAATAATACTGATAATGATGATGATGACGATGATGATGATGATAATGATGATAATGATGATGTTAAGATAATAATGATGATGA
>NW_028321899.1:7835000-7870000 GCF_036245765.1 Copidosoma floridanum
AATGACGATAATTATAATAATGATGATAATGATAATAATAATAATAATGATCATGATGATGATAATGATGATGGTGGTTATAATGATAATGATAAAGATAATAATGATGATAATGACGATAATGATGATACGGTTGATGATAATGTTGATGATGATGAGAATGATGATGATCAGAATAATGATCAAGATCGTGGTGATGATGATAATGATAATGATGATAATGATGTTGATAATGATAATGACTATGTTATCAATGATATACAGTTTTTAATGACGATAATTTCAATTTTAAAAAGCGATAATTATCATGAAGATGATAGTGATAATGAAAATAAAAATGCTAATGGTCAAGAAGATGTTAATTTCAATAGTGCTCATGTTTATAATTATCATGTCAGTAAAGATGATCCATAAAATAGTATTTATTATAACATTAATAATAATAAAAATAATAATGATAATATAAATAATGATGATGATAATCACAATGAAAACAATAATATACAGTTTATAATGACGATACTTTTCATTTTAAAGAGTGATAATAATTATAACGATAATAGTGATAATGTTTTAGAAGATAATGATGGTGAAGATGATGTTTAATTCGATAGGGCTTATGTTTGTTATAATCATGTTAATAAAGATAATCAATATAGTATGAATGATAACGATAATGACAATGATGATAATGATGATGATGATAAAAATAAAAATAACGATGATGATAATGATGATAATGATATTAATGAGGATGATAATGATAAAAGTGATGAAGATGATGATCATTATGAAAAAAATGATAATCCAGTTTATGTTAACAATAATACTTATGTTAAATAGTGATAATAATCATGACGATGATAGTTATAATGTAAGTAAAGATGCTAATGGAAAAAAAGATGTTGATTTCGATAATGCTTATGATTATTATAATTATGATAGTAAAGATGTTCAATTAAATGACACAATTAATAACGATAATAATAATGATGATAATAATAATAATGAAGTTGATGATGATGCTGATAATGATAATGATAGTGATAATTATAATGATGATGATAATGATGATGATGATTATAATAATGATAATAATAATGATGATGATGATGTTAATGATAATAAAAATATTAATGAGGATGATAATGATAATAGTGATAAAGATGGTGATCATTATGAAGAAAATGATAATCCAGTCTATGAAGACGATAATACTTATGTTAAAAAGTGATAATAACCATGACGATAATAGTCATAACGTAATTAAAGATGCTAATGGAAAAATAGTGTTAATTTGGATGATGCTTATGATTATAATAAATATGTATGTAAAGATAATTAATAAAACAGTACTATTGATGACGATACTAATAATGATAATGATGATGGTAATTATGTTGATGATTTTGCTGATGATGATAATAACGAAGATGATGATGGTAATTATGTTGATGATTATGCTGATGATGATAATAACGAAGATGATGATGATGATGATGATGATATTCATGATGATGATGATGATGATGATGATGATAATGATAATAACGAAGATGATGATGATGATGATGATAATCACAAATAAACAATGATATACAGTTTATCATGACGATACTTTTTATTTCAAAAAGAGATATTAATTATGACGATAATAGTGATAATGTTTTACAAAATAATGATGGTGAAGATGATGTTTATGTCGATATGACTTATATTTGTTATAATCATGTTAGTAAAGATAATCAATATAAAAGTATGAATGTTAACGATAATGTAAATGATGATAATGATGATGATGATGATAAAAATAATAATAACGATGATGTTGATGATGATAATGATAATAATTATAATCAAAAGATAATTATCCAGTTTATGTTAACAATAATACTTATCTTAAAGAGTGATAATGAAAAAGACGATGATAAATATGATGTAAATAAAGATGCTAATGGAAAAAAAGATGTTGATTTCGATAATGCTTATGATTATTATAATTATGTAAATAAAGATGTTCAATTAAATGACACAATTATAAACAATAATAATAATGATGATAATAATAATAATGAAGTTGATGATGCTGATAATGATAATAATAGTGATAATAATAATGATGATGATGATAATGATGATGATGATTATGATAATGATAATAACGATGATGATGATGATGTTGATACTAATAATAATATTAATGAGGATGATAATGATAATAGTGATATAGATGATGATCATTATGGAAAAAATGATAATCCAATCTATGATGACGATAATACTTATGTTAAAAAGTGATAATAAACTTGACGAAGATAGTCATAATGTAATTAAAGATGCTAATGAAAAAATAGTGTTAATTTTGATGATGCTTATGATTATAATAAATATGTATGTAAAGATAATTAATAAAACAGTACTATTGATGACGATACTAATAATGATAATGATGATAGTAATTATGTTGATGATTATGCTGATGATGATAATAACGAAGATGATGATGATGATGATGATGATAATCATGATGATGATGATAATTATTATGATGATGATGATGATCATGATAAAAATAAAAATAACGATGATGATTATTTTAATAACAATGGTGATGATGATGATGATGATGATGATAATGATAATGATGATAATGATAAAGATGATGATAATGATAATAACGATAATCATGATGATGATGATGATGATGATGATGATAAAAATAAAAATAACGATGATGATTATTTTAATAACAATGGTGATGATGATGATGATGATGATGATAATGATAATGATGATAATGATAAAGATGATGATAATGATAATAACGATAATCATGATGATGATGATGATGATGATGATGATAATGATATTAATAAAAAAATGAAGATGATAATGATAATAAAGATAATGATCATAATGAGAAAGTTAATAATCCAGTTTATGATGACGATAACACTTATGTTAAGGAGTAAAAATAATCATGACAATAATAGTTATGATGTAAGTAAAGATGGTAATAGTACAAATGATGTTAATTTGGATGATGCTTTTAATTATACTAATTATGTAAATAGAGATGATCAATATAATAGTGCTATTAATGACGATAATTATAATAATGATGATAATGATAATAATAATAATAATGATCATGATGATGATAATGATGATGGTGGTTATAATGATAATGATAAAGATAATAATGATGATAATGACGATAATGATGATACGGTTGATGATAATGTTGATGATGATGAGAATGATGATGATCAGAATAATGATCAAGATCGTGGTGATGATGATAATGATAATGATGATAATGATGTTGATAATGATAATGACTATGTTATCAATGATATACAGTTTTTAATGACGATAATTTCAATTTTAAAAAGCGATAATTATCATGAAGATGATAGTGATAATGAAAATAAAAATGCTAATGTCAAGAAGATGTTAATTTCAATAGTGCTCATGTTTATAATTATCATGTCAGTAAAGATGATCCATAAAATAGTATTTATTATAACATTAATAATAATAAAAATAATAATGATAATATAAATAATGATGATGATAATCACAATGAAAACAATAATATACAGTTTATAATGACGATACTTTTCATTTTAAAGAGTGATAATAATTATAACGATAATAGTGATAATGTTTTAGAAGATAATGATGGTGAAGATGATGTTTAATTCGATAGGGCTTATGTTTGTTATAATCATGTTAATAAAGATAATCAATATAGTATGAATGATAACGATAATGACAATGATGATAATGATGATGATGATAAAAATAAAAATAACGATGATGATAATGATGATAATGATATTAATGAGGATGATAATGATAAAAGTGATGAAGATGATGATCATTATGAAAAAAATGATAATCCAGTTTATGTTAACAATAATACTTATGTTAAATAGTGATAATAATCATGACGATGATAGTTATAATGTAAGTAAAGATGCTAATGGAAAAAAAGATGTTGATTTCGATAATGCTTATGATTATTATAATTATGATAGTAAAGATGTTCAATTAAATGACACAATTAATAACGATAATAATAATGATGATAATAATAATAATGAAGTTGATGATGATGCTGATAATGATAATGATAGTGATAATTATAATGATGATGATAATGATGATGATGATTATAATAATGATAATAATAATGATGATGATGATGTTAATGATAATAAAAATATTAATGAGGATGATAATGATAATAGTGATAAAGATGGTGATCATTATGAAGAAAATGATAATCCAGTCTATGAAGACGATAATACTTATGTTAAAAAGTGATAATAACCATGACGATAATAGTCATAACGTAATTAAAGATGCTAATGGAAAAATAGTGTTAATTTGGATGATGCTTATGATTATAATAAATATGTATGTAAAGATAATTAATAAAACAGTACTATTGATGACGATACTAATAATGATAATGATGATGGTAATTATGTTGATGATTTTGCTGATGATGATAATAACGAAGATGATGATGGTAATTATGTTGATGATTATGCTGATGATGATAATAACGAAGATGATGATGATGATGATGATGATATTCATGATGATGATGATGATGATGATGATGATAATGATAATAACGAAGATGATGATGATGATGATGATAATCACAAATAAACAATGATATACAGTTTATCATGACGATACTTTTTATTTCAAAAAGAGATATTAATTATGACGATAATAGTGATAATGTTTTACAAAATAATGATGGTGAAGATGATGTTTATGTCGATATGACTTATATTTGTTATAATCATGTTAGTAAAGATAATCAATATAAAAGTATGAATGTTAACGATAATGTAAATGATGATAATGATGATGATGATGATAAAAATAATAATAACGATGATGTTGATGATGATAATGATAATAATTATAATCAAAAGATAATTATCCAGTTTATGTTAACAATAATACTTATCTTAAAGAGTGATAATGAAAAAGACGATGATAAATATGATGTAAATAAAGATGCTAATGGAAAAAAAGATGTTGATTTCGATAATGCTTATGATTATTATAATTATGTAAATAAAGATGTTCAATTAAATGACACAATTATAAACAATAATAATAATGATGATAATAATAATAATGAAGTTGATGATGCTGATAATGATAATAATAGTGATAATAATAATGATGATGATGATAATGATGATGATGATTATGATAATGATAATAACGATGATGATGATGATGTTGATACTAATAATAATATTAATGAGGATGATAATGATAATAGTGATATAGATGATGATCATTATGGAAAAAATGATAATCCAATCTATGATGACGATAATACTTATGTTAAAAAGTGATAATAAACTTGACGAAGATAGTCATAATGTAATTAAAGATGCTAATGAAAAAATAGTGTTAATTTTGATGATGCTTATGATTATAATAAATATGTATGTAAAGATAATTAATAAAACAGTACTATTGATGACGATACTAATAATGATAATGATGATAGTAATTATGTTGATGATTATGCTGATGATGATAATAACGAAGATGATGATGATGATGATGATGATAATCATGATGATGATGATAATTATTATGATGATGATGATGATCATGATAAAAATAAAAATAACGATGATGATTATTTTAATAACAATGGTGATGATGATGATGATGATGATGATAATGATAATGATGATAATGATAAAGATGATGATAATGATAATAACGATAATCATGATGATGATGATGATGATGATGATGATGATGATAACAATAATGATGAAAAAAATGATAATGATAATGATGATGATAATGATGATAATGATGATGATGATGATGATGATAATAACGATAATCATGATGATGATGATGATGATGATGATGATGATGATGATGATGATAATCATGATGATGATCATGATGATGATAATGATAATTCAGATAATGATGATCATGATGATAATGATAATTAAGATAATGATAAGGATGATGATGATGATGATAAAAATAATAATAATAATGATGATGATGTTGATGATAAAGATGATCATTATCATGATGATGATGATAACGATGTTGATAATAATGATAATGATGATAATGAAAATGATAATAATGATGATAATGATAATAACGATGATGATGATGATGATTATTATGATGATGATGATAATGATAAAAATAAAAATAACGATGATGATTATGATGATGATAATGATGATGATTATGTTGTTGATGATGCTGTTAAAAATGATAATGATTATTATGATAATAATAATGATCATAATAATGATGATATTGAAAATACTGATAATAATGATGATGATGATGATGATGATGAAGAAAACGATAATAATGATATTAATGACGATGATAATAAAGAGAATGATGCTCATGATCGTGATGATAATGATGATATTTATTTTAATAACAATGGTGATGATGATGATGTTGATGATGATAATGATAATAATGATAATGATGAAGATGATAATGATAATAACTATGATGATGATGATGATGATGATGATGTTAATGATGATGATAACAATGATGATGAAAAAAATGATAATTCAAATGATGATAATAATGATGATAATGATGATGATGATGATGATGATAATAATGATAATAATGATGATAATGACTATGATGATGATACAAATAATGATCATGATAATAATGATGATGATAATGATAATAACGGTGATGATGATAATGTTGATGATGATGATAAGAATGATGATAATAATGATAATAACGACGATGATGATGATGATAATGATATTAATAAAAAAATGAAGATGATAATGATAATAAAGATAATGATCATAATGAGAAAGTTAATAATCCAGTTTATGATGACGATAACACTTATGTTAAGGAGTAAAAATAATCATGACAATAATAGTTATGATGTAAGTAAAGATGGTAATAGTACAAATGATGTTAATTTGGATGATGCTTTTAATTATACTAATTATGTAAATAGAGATGATCAATATAATAGTGCTATTAATGACGATAATTATAATAATGATGATAATGATAATAATAATAATAATGATCATGATGATGATAATGATGATGGTGGTTATAATGATAATGATAAAGATAATAATGATGATAATGACGATAATGATGATACGGTTGATGATAATGTTGATGATGATGAGAATGATGATGATCAGAATAATGATCAAGATCGTGGTGATGATGATAATGATAATGATGATAATGATGTTGATAATGATAATGACTATGTTATCAATGATATACAGTTTTTAATGACGATAATTTCAATTTTAAAAAGCGATAATTATCATGAAGATGATAGTGATAATGAAAATAAAAATGCTAATGGTCAAGAAGATGTTAATTTCAATAGTGCTCATGTTTATAATTATCATGTCAGTAAAGATGATCCATAAAATAGTATTTATTATAACATTAATAATAATAAAAATAATAATGATAATATAAATAATGATGATGATAATCACAATGAAAACAATAATATACAGTTTATAATGACGATACTTTTCATTTTAAAGAGTGATAATAATTATAACGATAATAGTGATAATGTTTTAGAAGATAATGATGGTGAAGATGATGTTTAATTCGATAGGGCTTATGTTTGTTATAATCATGTTAATAAAGATAATCAATATAGTATGAATGATAACGATAATGACAATGATGATAATGATGATGATGATAAAAATAAAAATAACGATGATGATAATGATGATAATGATATTAATGAGGATGATAATGATAAAAGTGATGAAGATGATGATCATTATGAAAAAAATGATAATCCAGTTTATGTTAACAATAATACTTATGTTAAATAGTGATAATAATCATGACGATGATAGTTATAATGTAAGTAAAGATGCTAATGGAAAAAAAGATGTTGATTTCGATAATGCTTATGATTATTATAATTATGATAGTAAAGATGTTCAATTAAATGACACAATTAATAACGATAATAATAATGATGATAATAATAATAATGAAGTTGATGATGATGCTGATAATGATAATGATAGTGATAATTATAATGATGATGATAATGATGATGATGATTATAATAATGATAATAATAATGATGATGATGATGTTAATGATAATAAAAATATTAATGAGGATGATAATGATAATAGTGATAAAGATGGTGATCATTATGAAGAAAATGATAATCCAGTCTATGAAGACGATAATACTTATGTTAAAAAGTGATAATAACCATGACGATAATAGTCATAACGTAATTAAAGATGCTAATGGAAAAATAGTGTTAATTTGGATGATGCTTATGATTATAATAAATATGTATGTAAAGATAATTAATAAAACAGTACTATTGATGACGATACTAATAATGATAATGATGATGGTAATTATGTTGATGATTTTGCTGATGATGATAATAACGAAGATGATGATGGTAATTATGTTGATGATTATGCTGATGATGATAATAACGAAGATGATGATGATGATGATGATGATATTCATGATGATGATGATGATGATGATGATGATAATGATAATAACGAAGATGATGATGATGATGATGATAATCACAAATAAACAATGATATACAGTTTATCATGACGATACTTTTTATTTCAAAAAGAGATATTAATTATGACGATAATAGTGATAATGTTTTACAAAATAATGATGGTGAAGATGATGTTTATGTCGATATGACTTATATTTGTTATAATCATGTTAGTAAAGATAATCAATATAAAAGTATGAATGTTAACGATAATGTAAATGATGATAATGATGATGATGATGATAAAAATAATAATAACGATGATGTTGATGATGATAATGATAATAATTATAATCAAAAGATAATTATCCAGTTTATGTTAACAATAATACTTATCTTAAAGAGTGATAATGAAAAAGACGATGATAAATATGATGTAAATAAAGATGCTAATGGAAAAAAAGATGTTGATTTCGATAATGCTTATGATTATTATAATTATGTAAATAAAGATGTTCAATTAAATGACACAATTATAAACAATAATAATAATGATGATAATAATAATAATGAAGTTGATGATGCTGATAATGATAATAATAGTGATAATAATAATGATGATGATGATAATGATGATGATGATTATGATAATGATAATAACGATGATGATGATGATGTTGATACTAATAATAATATTAATGAGGATGATAATGATAATAGTGATATAGATGATGATCATTATGGAAAAAATGATAATCCAATCTATGATGACGATAATACTTATGTTAAAAAGTGATAATAAACTTGACGAAGATAGTCATAATGTAATTAAAGATGCTAATGAAAAAATAGTGTTAATTTTGATGATGCTTATGATTATAATAAATATGTATGTAAAGATAATTAATAAAACAGTACTATTGATGACGATACTAATAATGATAATGATGATAGTAATTATGTTGATGATTATGCTGATGATGATAATAACGAAGATGATGATGATGATGATGATGATGATAATCATGATGATGATGATAATTATTATGATGATGATGATGATCATGATAAAAATAAAAATAACGATGATGATTATTTTAATAACAATGGTGATGATGATGATGATGATGATGATAATGATAATGATGATAATGATAAAGATGATGATAATGATAATAACGATAATCATGATGATGATGATGATGATGATGATGATGATGATAACAATAATGATGAAAAAAATGATAATGATAATGATGATGATAATGATGATAATGATGATGATGATGATGATGATAATAACGATAATCATGATGATGATGATGATGATGATGATGATGATGATGATGATGATAATCATGATGATGATCATGATGATGATAATGATAATTCAGATAATGATGATCATGATGATAATGATAATTAAGATAATGATAAGGATGATGATGATGATGATAAAAATAATAATAATAATGATGATGATGTTGATGATAATGATATTAATAAAAAAATGAAAATGATAATGATAATAAAAATAGTGATTATAATGAGAAAGATAATAATTCATTTTATGATAACGATAATACTTTCGTTAAAGAGTGATAATAATCATGACGATTATAGTTATAATGTAAGTAAAGATGCTAATAGTAAAAATTATGTTAATTTGGATGATGCTTTCGATAATAATAATCATGTAAGTAAAGATGGTCAATAAAATGATACCATTAATAACGATAATAATAATGATGAAAATGATGATAATGAGGTTGATGATGATGCTGATAATGATAATAATGAGGATAATAATAATGATGATGATGATGATGACGATGATGATGATGATGATGATAAGGTTAATAATAATGATAATGACAATGATGATGTTAGAAATAATAATAATAATAATAATGATGATGATAATAATCATAACGATGATGATGATGATGATGATGATGATGACAATGTTAATACTGATAATAATGATGAAGACGATGCCAATAATAATAATGATGATGTTGATAATGATAATGACAAAGAAAACAATGATATACAGTTTATAATGACGATAATTTTCATTTTAAAGAGTGATGATAATTATAATGATGATGGTGATTATGTATATGAAGATAATAATGGTGAAGATGATGTTTTTGTCGTTCGGGTTTATGATTGAAATAATCATGTTAATAAGGATAATCAATAAAATAGTATAAATGATAACGATAATGAATATGGTGATGATGATAATAATGATGATGATGAGAATACTTATAATAATGATGATGTTAATAATGATGACGAAAAAAACGATAATAATGATGATGATGGTGATGATGATGATGATGATGATGATGATGATGATAATAAGAATGATGATAATAATGATAATAACGATGATGATGATGATGATGATAATGATATTAATAAAAAAATGAAGATGATAATGATAATAAAGATAACGATCATAATGAAAAAGCTGATAATCCAGTTTATGATGACGATAACACTTATGTTAAGGAGTAAAAATAATCATGACAATAATAGTTATGATGTAAGTAAAGATGGTAATAGTACAAATGATGTTAATTTGGATGATGCTTTTAATTATACTAATTATGTAAATAGAGATGATCAATAAAATAGTGCTATTGATGACGATAATTATAATAATGATGAAAATTATAATAATAATAATAATGATCATAATGATGATGATGATGGTGGTTATAATGATAATGATAAAGATAATAATGATGATAATGAAGATAATGATGATACGGTTGATGATAATGTTGATGATGATAAGAATGATGATGATCAGAATAATGATCAAGATCGTGGTGATGATGATAATGATAATGATGATAATGATGTTGATAATGATACTGACTATGTTAACAATGATATACAGTTTATGATGACGATAATTCTTATTCTAAAGAACGAAAATAATCATGACAATAATAGATATGATGTAAGTAAAAATGCTAATGGTAAAATAGATATTTATTTAGTAGATGCTTATAATTATATTAATTATGTAAATAGAGATGATCAATAAAACAGTACTATTGATGACAATAATTATAATAATGATGATAATAATAATAATAATAATAATAATAATAATGATCATGATGATGATGATGATGATGATGATGATAGTGATAATGATAATGATAAAGATAATAATGAAGATAATGACGATGATGATGATGATGATGATGATTATAATCATAATAATGATCATGATGATGATAATGATAATACTGATAATGATGATGATGATGATGTTGATGATGATGTTAATAATAATAATGACAAAGAAAACAATGATATACAGTTTTTAATGACGATAATTTCAATTTTAAAAAGCGATAATTATCATGAAGATGATAGTGATGATGAAAATAAAAATGCTAATGGTCAAGAAGATGTTAATTTCAATAGTGCTCATGTTTATAATTATCATGTCAGTAAAGATGATCAATAAAATAGTATTTATTATAACAATAATAATAATAATAAAAATAATAGAGATAATATAAATAATGATGATGATAATCACAATGAAAACAATAATATACAGTTTATAATGACGATACTTTTCATTTTAAAGAGTGATAATAATTATAACGATAATAGTGATAATGTTTTAGAAGATAATGATGGTGAAGATGATGTTTAAGTCGATAGGGCTTATGTTTGTTATAATCATGTTAATAAAGATAATCAATATAGTATAAATGATAACGATAATGAAAATGATGATAATGATGATGATGATAAAAATAAAAATAACGATGATGATAATGATGATAATGATGATAATAATATTAATGAGGATAATAATGATAATAGTGATGAAGATGATGATCATTATGAAAAAAATGATAATCCAGTTTATGTTAACAATAATACTTATGTTAAATAGTGATAATAATCATGACGATGATAGTTATAATGTAAGTAAAGATGCTAATGGAAAAAAAGATGTTGATTTCGATAATGCTTATGATTATTATAATTATGATAGTAAAGATGTTCAATTAAATGACACAATTAATAACGATAATAAAAATGATGATAATAATAATAATGGAGTTGATGATGATGCTGATAATGATAATGATAGTGATAATTATAATGATGATGATAATGATGATGATGATTATAATAATGATAATAATGATGATGATGATGATGTTAATGATAATAAAAATATTCATGAGGATGATAATGATAATAGTGATAAAGATGGTGATCATTATGAAGAAAATGATAATCCAGTCTATGAAGACGATAATACTTATGTTAAAAAGTGATAATAACCATGACGATAATAGTCATAACGTAATTAAAGATGCTAATGGAAAAATAGTGTTAATTTGGATGATGCTTATGATTATAATAAATATGTATGTAAAGATAATTAATAAAACAGTACTATTGATGACGATACTAATAATGATAATGATGATGGTAATTATGTTGATGATTATGCTGATGATGATAATAACGAAGATGATGATGGTAATTATGTTGATGATTATGCTGATGATGATAATAACGAAGATGATGATGATGATGATGATGATAATCATGATGATGATGATGATGATGATGATAATGATAATAACGAAGATGATGATGATGATGATGATAATCACAAATAAACAATGATATACAGTTTATCATGACGATACTTTTTATTTCAAAAAGAGATATTAATTATGACGATAATAGTGATAATGTTTTACAAAATAACGATGGTGAAGATGATGTTTATGTCGATATGACTTATATTTGTTATAATCATGTTAGTAAAGATAATCAATATAATAGTATGAATGTTAACGATAATGTAAATGATGATAATGATGATGATGATGATAAAAATAATAATAACGATGATGTTGATGATGATAATGATAATAATTATAATCATAAGATAATTATCCAGTTTATGTTAACAATAATACTTATCTTAAAGAGTGATAATGAAAATGACGATGATAAATATGATGTAAATAAAGATGCTAATGGAAAAAAAGATGTTGATTTCGATAATGCTTATGATTATTATAATTATGTAAGTAAAGATGTTCAATTAAATGACACAACTATAAACAATAATAATAATGATGATAATAATAATAATGAAGTTGATGATGCTGATAATGATAATAATAGTGATAATAATAATGATGGTGATGATAATGATGATGATGATTATGATAATGATAATAACGATGATGATGATGATGTTGATGATATTAATAATATTAATGATTATGCTGATGATGATAATAATAATGATTATAATAATGATGGTGATAATGATGATAAAGATGATGATCATGATGATAATCAGAATACTGATAATGATGATGATGACGATAATGATGATGATGATGATGATGATGATAAAAATAATAATAATAATGATGATGATGTTGATGATAAAGATGATCATGATCATGATGATGATGATGATAACAATGGTGATGATAATGATAATGATGATAATGAAAATGATAATGATGATGATAATGATAATAACGATGATGATGATAATTATTATGATGATGATGATGATCATGATAAAAATAAAAATAACGATGATGATTATTTTAATAACAATGGTGATGATGATGATGATGATGATGATAATGATAATGATGATAATGATAAAGATGATGATAATGATAATAACGATAATCATGATGATGATGATGATGATGATGATGATGATGATGATGATGATGATAACAATAATGATTAAAAAAAATGATAATGATAATGATGATAATAATGATGATAATGATGATGATGATGATGATAATAACGATAATTATGATGATGATGATGATGATCATGATAAAGATAATAATGAAGATAATGACGATGATGATGATGATGATGATGATTATAATCATAATAATGATCATGATGATGATAATGATAATACTGATAATGATGATGATGATGATGTTGATGATGATGTTGATAATAATAATGACAAAGAAAACAATGATATACAGTTTTTAATGACGATAATTTCAATTTTAAAAAGCGATAATTATCATGAAGATGATAGTGATAATGAAAATAAAAATGCTAATGGTCAAGAAGATGTTAATTTCAATAGTGCTCATGTTTATAATTATCATGTCAGTAAAGATGATCAATAAAATAGTATTTATTATAACAATAATAATAATAATAAAAATAATAATGATAAAATAAATAATGATGATGATAATCACAATGAAAACAATAATATACAGTTTATAATGACGATACTTTTTATTTTAAAGAGTGATAATAATTATAACGATAATAGTGATAATGTTTTAGAAGATAATGATGGTGAAGATGATGTTTAAGTCGATAGGGCTTATGTTTGTTATAATCATGTTAATAAAGATAATCAATATAGTATGAATGATAACGATAATGAAAATGATGATAATGATGATGATGATAAAAATAAAAATAACGATGATGATAATGATGATACTGATGATAATAATATTAATGAGGATGATAATGATAATAGTGATGAAGATGATGATCATTATGAAAAAAATGATTATACAGTTTATGTTAACAATAATACTTATGTTAAATAGTGATAATAACCATGACGATAATAGTCATAACGTAATCAAAGATGCTAATGGAAAAATAGTGTTAATTTGGATGATGCTTATGATTATAATAAATATGTATGTAAAGATAATTAATAAAACAGTACTATTGATGACGATACTAATAATGATAATGATGATAGTAATTATGTTGATGATTATGCTGATGATGATAATAACGAAGATGATGATGATGATGATGATGATAATCATGATGATGATGATAATTATTATGATGATGATGATGATCATGATAAAAATAAAAATAACGATAATGATTATTTTAATAACAATGGTGATGATGATGATGATGATGATGATAATGATAATGATGATAATGATAAAGATGATGATAATGATAATAACGATAATCATGATGATGATGATGATGATGATGATGATGATGATGATAACAATAATGATGAAAAAAATGATAATGATAATGATGATGATAATGATGATAATGATGATGATGATGATGATGATAATAACGATAATCATGATGATGATGATGATGATGATGATGATGATGATAATCATGATGATGATCATGATGATGATAATGATAATTCAGATAATGATGATCATGATGATAATGATAATTCAGATAATGATAAGGATGATGATGATGATGATAAAAATAATAATAATAATGATGATGATGTTGATGATGAAGATGATCATGATCATGATGATGATGATGATAACAATGGTGATGATAATGATAATGATGATAATAAAAATGATAATGATGATGATAATGATAATAACGATGATGATGATAATTATTATGATGATGATGATGATCATGATAAAAATAAAAATAACGATGATGATTATTTTAATAACAATGGTGATGATGATGATGATGATGATGATAATGATAATGATGATAATGATAAAGATGATGATAATGATAATAACGATAATCATAATGATGATGATGATGATGATGATAACGATGATGATGATAATGTTGATGATAATAAGAATGATGATGATAATGATAATAACGATGATGATGATGATGATAATGATATTAATAAAAAAATGAAAATGATAATGATAATAAAAATAGTGCTTATAATGAGAAAGATAATAATTCATTTTATGATAACGATAATACTTTCGTTAAAGAGTGATAATAATCATGACGATTATAGTTATAATGTAAGTAAAGATGCTAATAGTAAAAATTATGTTAATTTGGATGATGCTTTTGATAATAATAATCATGTAATTAAAGATGATCAATAAAATGATACCATTAATAACGATAATAATAATGATGAAAATGATGATAATGAGGTTGATGATGATGCTGATAATGATAATAATGAGGATAATAATAATGATGATGATGATGATGACGATGATGATGATGATGATGATAAAGTTAATAATAATGATAATGACAATGATGATGTTAGAAATAATAATAATAATAATAATGATGATGATAGTAATCATAACGATGATGATGATGATGATGATAATGACAAAGAAAACAATGATATACAGTTTATAATGACGATAATTTTCATTTTAAAGAGTGATGATAATTATGATGATGATGGTGATTATGTATATGAAGATAATAATGGTGAAGATGATGTTTTTGTCGTTCGGGTTTATGATTAAAATAATCATGTTAATAAGGATAATCAATAAAATAGTATAAATGATAACGATAATGAATATGGTGATGATGATAATAATGATGATGATGAGAATACTTATAATAATGATGATGTTAATAATGATGATGAAAAAAACGATAATAATGATGATGATGGTGATGATGATAATGATGATGATGATGATGATGATAATAAGAATGATGATAAAAATGATAATAATGATGATGATGATGATGATAATGATATTAATAAAAAAATGAAGATGATAATGATAATAAAGATAACGATCATAATGAAAAAGCTGATAATCCAGTTTATGATGACGATAACACTTATGTTAAGGAGTAAAAATAATCATGACAATAATAGTTATGATGTAAGTAAAGATGGTAATAGTACAAATGATGTTAATTTGGATGATGCTTTTAATTATACTAATTATGTAAATAGAGATGATCAATAAAATAGTGCTATTGATGACGATAATTATAATAATAATAAAAATTATAATAATAATAATAATGATCATGATGATGATGATGATGATGGTGGTTATAATGATAATGATAAAGATAATAATGATGATAATGACGATAATGATGATACGGTTGATGATAATGTTGATGACGATAAGAATGATGATGATCAGAATAATGATCAAGATCGTGGTGATGATGATAATGATAATGATGATAATGATGTTGATAATGATAATGACTATGTTAACAATGATATACAGTTTATGATGACGATAATTCTTATTCTAAAGAACGAGAATAATCATGACAATAATAGATATGATGTAAGTAAAAATGCTAATGGTAAAATAGATAATTATTTAGTAGATGCTTATAATTATATTAATTATGTAAATAGAGATGATCAATAAAACAGTACTATTGATGACAATAATTATAATAATGATGATAATAATAATAATAATAATAATAATAATAATAATGATCATGATGATGATGATGATGATGATGATGATAGTGATAATGATAATGATAAAGATAATAATGAAGATAATGACGATGATGATGATGATGATGATGATTATAATCATAATAATGATCATGATGATGATAATGATAATACTGATAATGATGATGATGATGATGTTGATGATGATGTTGATAATAATAATGACAAAGAAAACAATGATATACAGTTTTTAATGACGATAATTTCAATTTTAAAAAGCGATAATTATCATGAAGATGATAGTGATGATTAAAATAAAAATGCTAATGGTCAAGAAGATGTTAATTTCAATAGTGCTCATGTTTATAATTATCATGTCAGTAAAGATGATCAATAAAATAGTATTTATTATAACAATAATAATAATAATAAAAATAATAATGATAATATAAATAATGATGATGATAATCACAATGAAAACAATAATATACAGTTTATAATGACGATACTTTTCATTTTAAAGAGTGATAATAATTATAACGATAATAGTGATAATGTTTTAGAAGATAATGATGGTGAAGATGATGTTTAAGTCGATAGGGCTTATGTTTGTTATAATCATGTTAATAAAGATAATCAATATAGTATGAATGATAACGATAATGAAAATGATGATAATGATGATGATGATAAAAATAAAAATAACGATGATGATAATGATGATAATGATGATAATAATATTAATGAGGATGATAATGATAATAGTGATGAAGATGATGATCATTATGAAAAAAATGATAATCCAGTTTATGTTAACAATAATACTTATGTTAAATAGTGATAATAATCATGACGATGATAGTTATAATGTAAGTAAAGATGCTAATGGAAAAAAAGATGTTGATTTCGATAATGCTTATGATTATTATAATTATGATAGTAAAGATGTTCAATTAAATGACACAATTAATAACGATAATAAAAATGATGATAATAATAATAATGGAGTTGATGATGATGCTGATAATGATAATGATAGTGATAATTATAATGATGATGATAATGATGATGATGATTATAATAATGATAATAATGATGATGATAATGATGTTAATGATAATAAAAATATTAATGAGGATGATAATGATAATAGTGATAAAGATGGTGATCATTATGAAGAAAATGATAATCCAGTCTATGAAGACGATAATACTTATGTTAAAAAGTGATAATAACCATGACGATAATAGTCATAACGTAATTAAAGATGCTAATGGAAAAATAGTGTTAATTTGGATGATGCTTATGATTATAATAAATATGTATGTAAAGATAATTAATAAAACAGTACTATTGATGACGATACTAATAATGATAATGATGATGGTAATTATGTTGATCATTATGCTGATGATGATAATAACGAAGATGATGATGGTAATTATGTTGATGATTATGCTGATGATGATAATAACGAAGATGATGATGATGATGATGATGATAATCATGATGATGATGATGATGATGATGATGATAATGATAATAACGAAGATGATGATGATGATGATGATAATCACAAATAAACAATGATATACAGTTTATCATGACGATACTTTTTATTTCAAAAAGAGATATTAATTATGACGATAATAGTGATAATGTTTTACAAAATAATGATGGTGAAGATGATGTTTATGTCGATATGACTTATATTTGTTATAATCATGTTAGTAAAGATAATCAATATAATAGTATGAATGTTAACGATAATGTAAATGATGATAATGATGATGATGATGATAAAAATAATAATAACGATGATGTTGATGATGATAATGATAATAATTATAATCAAAAGATAATTATCCAGTTTATGTTAACAATAATACTTATCTTAAAGAGTGATAATGAAAATGACGATGATAAATATGATGTAAATAAAGATGCTAATGGAAAAAAAGATGTCGATTTCGATAATGCTTATGATTATTATAATTATGTAAGTAAAGATGTTCAATTAAATGACACAACTATAAACAATAATAATAATGATGATAATAATAATAATGAAGTTGATGATGCTGATAATGATAATAATAGTGATAATAATAATGATGGTGATGATAATGATGATGATGATTATGATAATGATAATAACGATGATGATGATGATGTTGATGATAATAATAATATTAATGATTATGCTGATGATGATAATAATAATGATTATAATAATGGTGGTGATAATGATGATAAAGATGATGATCATGATGATAATCAGAATACTGATAATGATGATGATGACGATAATGATGATGATGATGATGATGATGTTAAAGATTAGAATGATGATGATGATAGTGATGATGATAATGATAATAACGATGATGATAATGATGATGATGATGATGATGATGATAATCGTGATGATGATCATGATGATGATAATGATAATTCAGATAATGATGATCATGATGATGATAATGATAATTCAGATAATGATAATGATGATGATGATGATGATAAAAATAATAATAATAATGATGATGATGTTGATGATAAAGATGATCATGACCATGATGATGATGATGATAACAATGGTGATGATAATGATAATGATGATAATGAAAATGATAATGATGATGATAATGATGATAACGATGATGATGATAATTATTATGATGATGATGATGATCATGATAAAAATAAAAATAACGATGATGATTATTTTAATAACAATGGTGATGATGATGATGATGATGATGATAATAATAATGATGATAATGATAAAGATGATAATAATGATAATAACGATAATCATGATGATGATGATGATGATGATGATGATGATGATGATAACAATAATGATGAAAAAAATGATAATGATAATGATGATAATAATGATGATATTGATGATGATGATGATGATGATAATAACGATAATCATGATGATGATGATGATGATCATGATGATAACAATAATGATGAAAAAAATGATAATGATCATGATAATAATGATGATGATAATGATAATAAGGATGATGATGATAATGTTAATGATAATAAGAATGATGATGATAATGATAATAACGATGATGATGATGATGATAATGATATTAATAAAAAAATGAAAATGATAATGATAATAAAGATAGTGATTATAATGAGAAAGATAATAATCCATTTTATGATAACGATAATACTTTCGTTAAAGAGTGATAATAATCATGACGATTATAGTTATAATGTAAGTAAAGATGCTAATAGTAAAAATTATGTTAATTTGGATGATGCTTTTGATAATAATAATCATGTAAGTAAAGATGATCAATAAAATGATACCATTAATAACGATGATAATAATGATGAAAATGATGATAATGAGGTTGATGATGATGCTGATAATGATAATAATGAGGATAATAATAATGATGATGATGATGATGACGATGATGATGATGATGATGATAAAGTTAATAATAATGATAATGACAATGATGATGTTAGAAATAATAATAATAATAATAATGATTATGATAATAATCATAACGATGATGATGATGATGATGATGATGACAATGTTAATACTGATAATAATGATGAAGACGATGCCAATAATAATAATGATGATGTTGATAATGATAATGACAAAGAAAACAATGATATACAGTTTATAATGACGATAATTTTCATTTTAAAGAGTGATGATAATTATGATGATGATGGTGATTATGTATATGAAGATAATAATGGTGAAGATGATGTTTTTGTCGTTCGGGTTTATGATTGAAATAATCATGTTAATAAGGATAATCAATAAAATAGTATAAATGATAACGATAATGAATATGGTGATGATGATAATAATGATGATGATGAGAATACTTATAATAATGATGATGTTAATAATGATGACGAAAAAAACGATAATAATGATGATGATGGTGATGATGATGATGATGATGATGATGATGATGATAATAAGAATGATGATAATAATGATAATAACGATGATGATGATGATGATGATAATGATATTAATAAAAAAATGAAGATGATAATGATAATAAAGATAACGATCATAATGAAAAAGCTGATAATCCAGTTTATGATGACGATAACACTTATGTTAAGGAGTAAAAATAATCATGACAATAATAGTTATGATGTAAGTAAAGATGGTAATAGTACAAATGATGTTAATTTGGATGATGCTTTTAATTATACTAATTATGTAAATAGAGATGATCAATAAAATAGTGCTATTGATGACGATAATTATAATAATGATGAAAATTATAATAATAATAATAATGATCATGATGATGATGATGATGATGGTGGTTATAATGATAATGATAAAGATAATAATGATGATAATGACGATAATGATGATACGGTTGATGATAATGTTGATGATGATAAGAATGATGATGATCAGAATAATGATCAAGATCGTGGTGATGATGATAATGATAATGATGATAATGATGTTGATAATGATAATGACTATGTTAACAATGATATACAGTTTATGATGACGATAATTCTTATTCTAAAGAACGAAAATAATCATGACAATAATAGATATGATGTAAGTAAAAATGCTAATGGTAAAATAGATATTTATTTAGTAGATGCTTATAATTATATTAATTATGTAAATAGAGATGATCAATAAAACAGTACTATTGATGACAATAATTATAATAATGATGATAATAATAATAATAATAATAATAATAATAATGATCATGATGATGATGATGATGATGATGATAGTGATAATGATAATGATAAAGATAATAATGAAGATAATGACGATGATGATGATGATGATGATGATTATAATCATAATAATGATCATGATGATGATAATGATAATACTGATAATGATGATGATGATGATGTTGATGATGATGTTAATAATAATAATGACAAAGAAAACAATGATATACAGTTTTTAATGACGATAATTTCAATTTTAAAAAGCGATAATTATCATGAAGATGATAGTGATGATGAAAATAAAAATGCTAATGGTCAAGAAGATGTTAATTTCAATAGTGCTCATGTTTATAATTATCATGTCAGTAAAGATGATCAATAAAATAGTATTTATTATAACAATAATAATAATAATAAAAATAATAGAGATAATATAAATAATGATGATGATAATCACAATGAAAACAATAATATACAGTTTATAATGACGATACTTTTCATTTTAAAGAGTGATAATAATTATAACGATAATAGTGATAATGTTTTAGAAGATAATGATGGTGAAGATGATGTTTAAGTCGATAGGGCTTATGTTTGTTATAATCATGTTAATAAAGATAATCAATATAGTATAAATGATAACGATAATGAAAATGATGATAATGATGATGATGATAAAAATAAAAATAACGATGATGATAATGATGATAATGATGATAATAATATTAATGAGGATAATAATGATAATAGTGATGAAGATGATGATCATTATGAAAAAAATGATAATCCAGTTTATGTTAACAATAATACTTATGTTAAATAGTGATAATAATCATGACGATGATAGTTATAATGTAAGTAAAGATGCTAATGGAAAAAAAGATGTTGATTTCGATAATGCTTATGATTATTATAATTATGATAGTAGAGATGTTCAATTAAATGACACAATTAATAACGATAATAAAAATGATGATAATAATAATAATGAAGTTGATGATGATGCTGATAATGATAATGATAGTGATAATAATAATGATGATGATAATAATGATGATGATTATAATAATGATAATAACGATAATGATGATGATGTTAATGATAATAAAAATATTAATGAGGATGATAATGATAATAGTGATAAAGATGGTGATCATTATGAAAAAAATGATAATCCAGTCTATGAAGACGATAATACTTATGTTAAAAAGTGATAATAACCATGACGATAATAGTCATAACGTAAGTAAAGATGCTAATGGAAAAATAGTGTCAATTTGGATGATGCTTATGATTATAATAAATATGTATGTAAAGATAATTAATAAAACAGTACTATTGATGACGATACTAATAATGATAATGATGATAGTAATTATGTTGATGATTATGCTGATGATGATAATAACGATGATGATGATGATGATGATGATGATAATCATGATGATGATGATGATGATGATGATAATGATAATAACGAAGATGATGATGATGATGATGATAATCACAAATAAACAATGATGTACAGATTATCATGACGATACTTTTTATTTCAAAAAGAGATATTAATTATGACGATAATAGTGATAATGTTTTACAAAATAATGATGGTGAAGATGATGTTTATGTCGATATGACTTATATTTGTTATAATCATGTTAGTAAAGATAATCAATATAATAGTATGAATAATAACGATAATGTAAATGATGATAATGATGATGATGATGATAAAAATAATAATAACGATGATGTTGATGATGATAATGATAATAATTATAATCAAAAGATAATTATCCAGTTTATGTTAACAATAATACTTATCTTAAAGAGTGATAATGAAAATGACGATGATAAATATGATGTAAATAAAGATGCTAATGGAAAAAAAGATGTTGATTTCGATAATGCTGATGATTATTATAATTATGTAAGTATAGATGTTCAATTAAATGACACAACTATAAACAATAATAATAATGATGATAATAATAATAATGAAGTTGATGATGCTGATAATGATAATAATAGTGATAATAATAATAATGATGATGATAATGATGATGATGATTATGATAATAATAATAACGATGATGATGATGATGTTGATGATAATAATAATATTAATGAGGATGATAATGATAATAGTGATATAGATGATGATCATTATGAAAAAAATGATAATCCAATCTATGATGACGGAAATACTTATGTTAAAAAGTGATAATAACCATGACGATGATAGTCATAACGTACGTAAAGATGCTAATGGAAAAATAGTGTTAATTTAGATGATGCTTATGATTATAATAAATATGTAAGTAAAGATAATTAATAAAACAGTACTATTGATGACGATACTAATAATGATAATGATGATAGTAATTATGTTGATGATTATGCTGATAATGATAATAACGAAGATGATGATGATGATGATGATAATCACAAATAAACAATGATATACAGTTTATCATGACGATACTTTTTATTTTAAAAAGAGATATTAATTATGACGATAATAGTGATAATGTTTTACAAAATAATGATGGTGAAGATGATGTTTATGTCGATATGACTTATATTTGTTATAATCATGTTAGTAAAGATAATCAATATAATAGTATGAATGTTAACGATAATGTAAAAGATGATAATGATGATGATGATGATAAAAATAATAATAACGATGATGTTGATGATGATAATGATAATAATTATAATCAAAAGATAATTATCCAGTTTATGTTAACAATAATACTTATCTTAAAGAGTGATAATGAAAATGACGATGATAAATATGATGTAAATAAAGATGCTAATGGAAAAAAAGATGTTAATTTCGATAATGCTTATGATTATTATAATTATGTAAGTAAAGATGTTCAATTAAATGACACAACTATAAACAATAATAATAATGATGATAATAATAATAATGATGTTGATGATGCTGATAATGATAATAATAGTGATAATAATAATGATGGTGATGATAATGATGATGATGATTATGATAATGATAATAACGATGATGATGATGATGTTGATGATAATAATAATATTAATGATTATGCTGATGTGATAATAATAATGATTATAATAATGATGGTGATAATGATGATAAAGATGATGATCATGATGATAATCAGAATACTGATAATGATGATGATGACGATAATGATGATGATGATGATGATGATGTTAAAGATTAGAATGATGATGATGATAGTGATGATGATAATGATAATAACGATGATGATAATGATGATGATGATGATGATGATGATAATCATGATGATGATCATGATGATGATAATGATAATTCAGTTAATGATGATCATGATGATGATAATGATAATTCAGATAATGATAATGATGATGATGATGATGATAAAAATAATAATAATAATGATGATGATGTTGATGATAAAGATGATCATGATCATGATGATGATGATGATAACAATGGTGATGATAATGATAATGATGATAATGAAAATGATAATGATGATGATAATGATAATAACGATGATGATGATAATTATTATGATGATGATGATGATCATGATAAAAATAAAAATAACGATGATAATTATTTTAATAACAATGGTGATGATGATGATGATGATGATGATAATGATAATGATGATAATGATAAAGATGATGATAATGATAATAACGATAATCATGATGATGATGATGATGATGATGATGATGATGATGATGATAACAATAATGATGAAAAAAATGATAATGATAATGATGATAATAATGATGATAATGATGATGATGATGATGATGATAATAACGATAATCATGATGATGATGATGATGATCATGATGATAACAATAATGATGAAAAAAATGATAATGATCATGATAATAATGATGATGATAATGATAATAACGATGATGATGATAATGTTAATGATAATAAGAATGATGATGATAATGATAATAACGATGATAATGATGATGATAATAATATTAATAAAAAAATGAAAATGATAATGATAATAAAGATAGTGATTATAATGAGAAAGATAATAATTCATTTTATGATAACGATAATACTTTCGTTAAAGAGTGATTATAATCATGACGATTATAGTTATAATGTAAGTAAAGATGCTAATAGTAAAAATTATGTTAATTTGTATGATGCTTATGATAATAATAATCATGTAAGTAAAGATGATCAATAAAATGATACCATTAATAACGATAATAATAATGATGAAATTGATGATAATGAGGTTGATGATGATGCTGATAATGATAATAATGAGGATAATAATAATGATGATGATGATGATGACGATGATGATGATGATGATAAAGTTAATAATAATGATAATGACAATGATGATGTTAGAAATAATAATAATAATAATAATGATGATGATAATAATCATAACGATGATGATGATGATGATGATGATGATGACAATGTTAATACTGATAATAATGATGAAGACGATGCCGATAATAATGATGATGATGTTGATAATGATAATGACAAAGAAAACAATGATATACAGTTTATAATGACCTTAATTTTCATTTTAAAGAGTGATGATAATTATGATGATGATGGTGATTATGTATATGAAGATAATAATGGTGAAGATGATGTTTTTGTCGTTCGGGTTTATGATTGAAATAATCATGTTAATAAGGATAATCAATAAAATAGTATAAATGATAACGATAATGAATATGGTGATGATGATAATAATGATGATGATGAAAATACTAATAATAATGATGATGTTAATAATGATGATGAAAAAAACGATAATAATGATGATGATGGTGATGATGATGATGATGATGATGATGATGATGATGATGATGGTTATAATGATAATGATAAAGATAATAATGATGATAATGACGATAATGATGATACGGTTGATGATAATGTTGATGATGATGAGAATGTTGATGATAAGAATGATCAAGATCGTGGTGATGATGATAATGATAATGATGATGATGATGTTGATAATGAAAATGACTATGTAAACAATGATATACAGTTTATGATGACGATAATTCTTATTCTAAAGAACGAAAATAATCATGACAATAATAGATATGATGTAAGTAAAAATGCTAATGGTAAAATAGATATTTATTTAGTAGATGCTTATAATTATATTAATTATGTAAATAGAGATGATCAATAAAACAGTACTATTGATGACGATAATTATAATAATAATGAAAATAATAATAATAATAATAATAATAATAATGATAATGATGATGATGATGATGTTGATGATGATGTTGATAATAATAATGACAAAAAAAACAATGATATACAGTTTTTAATGACGATAATTTCAATTTTAAAAAGCGATCATTATCATGAAGATGATAGTGATGATTAAAATAAAAATGCTAATGGTCAAGAAGATGTTAATTTCAATAGTGCTCATGCTTATAATTATCATGTCAGTAAAGATGATCAATAAAATAGTATTTATGATAACAATAATAATAATAATAAAAATAATAATGATAGTTTAAATAATGATGATGATAATCACAATGAAAACAATAATATACAGTTTATAATGACGATACTTTTCATTTTAAAGAGTGATAATAATTATGACGATAATAGTGATAATGTTTTAGAAGATAATGATGGTGAAGATGATGTTTATGTCGATATGACTAATATTTGTTATAATCATGTTAGTAAAGATAATCAATATAATAGTATGAATAATAACGATAATGTAAATGATGATAATGATGATGATGATGATAAAAATAATAATAACGATGATGTTGATGATGATAATGATAATAATTATAATCAAAAGATAATTATCCAGTTTATGTTAACAATAATACTTATCTTAAAGAGTGATAATGAAAATGACGATGATAAATATGATGTAAATAAAGATGCTAATGGAAAAAAAGATGTTGATTTCGATAATGCTGATGATTATTATAATTATGTAAGTAAAGATGTTCAATTAAATGACACAACTATAAACAATAATAATAATGATGATAATAATAATAATGAAGTTGATGATGCTGATAATGATAATAATAGTGATAATAATAATAATGATGATGATAATGATGATGATGATTATGATAATAATAATAACGATGATGATGATGATGTTGATGATAATAATAATATTAATGAGGATGATAATGATAATAGTGATATAGATGATGATCATTATGAAAAAAATGATAATCCAATCTATGATGACGGAAATACTTATGTTAAAAAGTGATAATAACCATGACGATGATAGTCATAACGTACGTAAAGATGCTAATGGAAAAATAGTGTTAATTTAGATGATGCTTATGATTATAATAAATATGTAAGTAAAGATAATTAATAAAACAGTACTATTGATGACGATACTAATAATGATAATGATGATAGTAATTATGTTGATGATTATGCTGATGATGATAATAACGAAGATGATGATGATGATGATGATAATCACAAATAAACAATGATATACAGTTTATCATGACGATACTTTTTATTTCAAAAAGAGATATTAATTATGACGATAATAGTGATAATGTTTTACAAGATAATGATGGTGAAGATGATGTTTATGTCGATATGACTTATATTTGTTATAATCATGTAAGTAAAGATAATCAATATAATAGTATGAATGATAACGATGATGTAAATGATGATAATGATGATGATGATGATAAAAATAATAATAACGATGATGTTGATGATGATAATGATAATAATTATAATCAAAAGATATTTATCCAGTTTATGTTAACAATAATACTTATCTTAAAGAGTGATAATGAAAATGACGATGATAAATATGATGTAAATATAGATGCTAATGGAAAAAAAGATGTTGATTTCGATAATGCTTATGATTATAATAATTATGTAAGTAAAGATGTTCAATTAAATGACACAACTATAAACAATAATAATAATGATGATAATTATAATAATAAAGTTGATGATGCTGATAATAATAATAATAGTGATTATAATAATGATGATGATGATAATGATGATGATGATTATGATAATGATAATAACGATGATGATGATGATGTTAATGATAATAAAAATATTAATGAGGATGATAATGATAATAGTGATAAAGATGGTGATCATTATGAAAAAAATGATAATCCAGTCTATGAAGACGATAATACTTATGTTAAAACGTGATAATAACCATGACGATGATAGTCATAACGTACGTAAAGATGCTAATGGAAAAATAGTGTTAATTTAGATGATGCTTATAATTATAATAAATATGTAAGTAAAGATAATTAATAAAACAGTACTATTGATGACGATACTAATAATTATAATGATGATAGTAATTATGTTGATAATTATGCTGATGATGATAATAACGAAGATGATGATGATGATGATGATAATCACAAAAAAACAATGATATACAGTTTATCATGACGATACTTTTTATTTCAAAAAGAGATATTAATTATGACGATAATAGTGATAATGTTTTACAAAATAATGATAGTGAAGATGATGTTTATGTCGATATGACTTATATTTGTTATAATCATGTTAATAAAGATAATCAATATAGTATGAATGATAACGATAATGAAAATGATGATAATGATGATGATGATAAAAATAAAAATAACGATGATGATAATGATGATAATGATGATAATAATATTAATGTGGATGATAATGATAATAGTGATGAAGATGATGATCATTAAGAAAAAAATGATAATCCAGTTTATGTTAACAATAATACTTATGTTGAAGAGTGATAATAATCATGACGATGATAGTAATAATGTAAGTAAAGATGCTAATGGAAAAAAAGATGTTGAATTCGATAATGCTTATGATTATTATAATTATGATAGTAGAGATGATCAATTAAATGACACAATTAATAACGATGATAAAAATGATGAGAATAATAATAATGAAGTTAATGATGATGCTGATAATGATAATGATAGTGATAATAATAATGATGATGATAATAATGATGATGATTATAATCATGATAATAACGATGATGATGATGATGTTAATGATAATAAAAATGTTAATGAGGACGATAATGATAATAGTGATAAAGATGGTGATCATTATGAAAAAAATGATAATCCAGTCTATGAAGACGATAATACTTATGTTAAAAAGTGATAATAACCATGACGATAATAGTCATAACGTAAGTAAAGATGCTAATGGAAAAAAAGTGTTAATTTGGATGATGCTTATGATTATAATAAATATGTAAGTAAAGATAATTAATAAAACAGTACTTTTGATGACGATAATAATAATGATGATAATGATAATAATAATATTAATGATTATGCTGATGATGATAATAATAATGATTATAATAATGATGGTGATAATGATGATAAAGATGATGATCATGATGATAATCATAATACTGATAATGATGATGATGACGATAATGAAGATGATGAAGATGATGATGTTAAAGATTAGAATGATGATGATGATAGTGATGATGATAATGATAATAACGATGATGATAATGATGATGATGATGATGGTGATGATAATCATGATGATGATCATGATGATGATAATGATAATTCAGATAATGATGATCATGATGATGATAATGATAATTCAGATAATGATAATGATGATAATGATGATGATAAAAATAATAATAATAATGATGATGATGTTGATGATAAAGATGATCATGATCATGATGATGATGATGATACCAATGGTGATGATAATGATAATGATGATAATGAAAATGATAATGATAATGATAATGATAATAACGATAATGATGATAATTATTATGATGATGATGATGATCATGATAAAAATAAAAATAACGATTTAAATTATTTTAATAACAATGGTGATGATGATGATGATGATGATGATGATAATGATAATGATGATAATGATAAAGATGATGATAATGATAATAACGATAATCATGATGATGATGATGATGATGATGATGATAATAACAATAATGATAAAAAAAATGATAATGATAATGATGATGATAAGATGATAATGATGATGATGATGATGATGATAATAACGATAATCATGATGATGATGATGATGATGATGATGATAACAATAATGATGAAAAAACTGATAATGATCATGATAATAATGATGATGATAATGATAATAACGATGATGATGACAATGTTGATGATAATAAGAATGATGATGATAATGATAATAACGATGATGATGATGATGATAATGATATTAATAAAAAAATGAAAATGATAATGATAATAAAGATAGTGATTATAATGAGAAAGATAATAATTCAGTTTATGATAACGATAATATTTTCGTTAAAGAGTGATAATAATCATGACGATTATAGTTATAATGTAAGTAAAGATGCTAATAGTAAAAATTATGTTAATTTGGATGATGCTTATGATAATAATAATCATGTAAGTAAAGATGATCAATAAAATGATACCATTAATAACGATAATAATAATGATGAAAATGATGATAATGAGGTTGATGATGATGCTGATAATGATAATAATGAGGATAATAATAATGATGATGATGATGATGACGATGATGATGATGATGATAAAGTTAATAATAATGATAATGACAATGATGATGTTAGAAATAATAATAATAATAATAATGATGATGATAATAATCATAACGATGATGATGATGATGATGATGATGATGACAATGTTAATACTGATAATAATGATGAAGACGATGCCGATAATAATGATGATGATGTTGTTAATGATAATGACAAAGAAAACAATGATATACAGTTTATAATGACGATAATTTTCATTTTAAGGAGTGATGATAATTATGATGATGATGGTGATTATGTATATGAAGATAATAATGGTGAAGATGATGTTTTTATCGTTCGGGTTTATGATTGAAATAATCATGTTAATAAGGATAATCAATAAAATAGTATAAATGATAACGATAATGAATATGGTGATGATGACAATAATGATGATAATGAGAATACTAATAATAATGATGATGTTAATAATGATGATGAATAAAACGATAATAATGATGATGATGGTGATGATGATGATGATGATGATGATGATGATAAAGTTAAAAATGATGATAATGTCAATGATGATGTTAGAAATAATAATAAAAATAATAATGATGATGTTAATAATCATAACGATGATGATGATGATGATGATGATGATGATGATAATGATAAAAATAAAAATATCGATAATGATTATGATGATAATGATAATTATGATTATGTTGTTGATGATGCTGTTGATAATGATAATGATTTTTATGATAATAATAATGATATCAATAATGATGATATTGATAATACTGATAATGATGATGATGATGATGATATGGATGATGAAGAAAACGATAATAATGATATTAATGACGATGATAATAATAAGAATGATGCTCATCATCGTGATGATGATGATGATGATTATATTAATAACAATGGTGATGATGATGATGATGATGATGATGATGATGATGATGATGATGATGATGATGATGATGATGATGATAATGATGATGATAAGTATAATGATGATAATTATAATGATCATAATAGAAAGCTGATAATCCAGTTTATGATGACGATAACACTTATATTAAGGAGTAAAAATAATCATGACAATAATAGTTATAAAGTAAGTAAAGATGGTAATAGTACAAATGTTGTTAATTTGGATGATGCTTTCAATTATACTAATTATGTAAATAAAGATGATCAATAAAATAGTGCTATTGATAACGATAATTATAATAATGATGATAATAATAATAGTAATAATAATAGTGATCATGATGATGATGATGATGATGATGGTTATAATGAAAACAATAATATACAGTTTATAATGACGATACTTTTCATTTTTAAGAGTGATAATAATTATGACGATAATAGTGATAATGTTTTAGAAGATAATGATGGTGAAGATGATGTTTAAGTCGATAGGGCTTATGTTTGTTTCAATCATGTTAATAAAGATAATCAATATAGTATGAATGATAACGATAATGAAAATGATGATAATGATGATGATGATAAAAATAAAAATAACGATGATGATAATGATGATAATGATGATAATAATATTAATGAGGATGATAATGATAATAGTGATGAAGATGATGATCATTATGAAAAAAATGATAATCCAGTTTATGTTAACAATAATACTTATGTTAAAGAGTGATAATAATCATGACGATGATAGTTATAATGTAAGTAAGATGCTAATGGAAAAAAAGATGTTGATTTCGGTAATGATTACGATTATTATAATTATGATAGTAGAGATGTTCAATCAAATGACACAATTAATAACGATAATAAAAATGATGATAATAATAATAATAAAGTTGATGATGATGCTGATAATGATAATGATAGTGATAATAATAATGATGATGATAATAATAATGATGATTATAATAATGATAATAACGATGATGATGATGATGTTAATGATAATAAAAATATTAATGAGGATGATAATGATAATAGTGATAAAGATGGTGATCATTATGAAAAAACTGATAATCCAGTCTATGAAGACGATAATACTTATGTTAAAAAGTGATAATAACCATGACGATGATAGTCATAACGTACGTAAAGATGCTAATGGAAAAATAGTGTTAATTTAGATGATGCTTATGATTATAATAAATATGTAAGTAAAGATAATTAATAAAACAGTACTATTGATGACGATACTAATAATGATAATGATGATAGTAATTATGTTAAAGATTATGCTGATGATGATAATAACGAAGTTGATGATTATGATGATGATAATCACAAATAAACAATGATATACAGTTTATCATGACGATACTTTTTATTTCAAAAAGAGATATTAATTATGACGATAATAGTGATAATGTTTTACAAGATAATGATGGTGAAGATGATGTTTATGTCGATATGACTTATATTTGTTATAATCATGTTAGTAAAGATAATTAATATAATAGTATGAATGATAACGATAATGTAAATGATGATAATGATGATGATGATGATAAAAATAATAATAACGATGATGTTGATGATGATAATGATAATAATTATAATCAAAAGATAATTATCCAGTTTATGTTAACAATAATACTTATCTTAAAGAGTGATAATGAAAATGACGATGATAAATATGATGTAAATATAGATGCTAATGGAAAAAAAGATGTTGATTTCGATAATGCTTATGATTATTATAATTATGTAAGTAAAGATGTTCAATTAAATGACACAACTATAAACAATAATAATAATAATGATAATAATAATAATGAAGTTGATGATGCTGATAATGATAATAATAGTGATAATAATAATGATGATGATGATAATGATGATGATGATTATGATAATGATAATAACGATGATGATGATG
>NW_028321899.1:7872500-7912500 GCF_036245765.1 Copidosoma floridanum
TTTAAGAAATATATATGCGTTTTCACCTCTACCATGCTGCATGTAAAGGTGGGTTTTGTTTTGTATTATGCGTATGTACGTGCATTTAAATTCGGCGCTCAGGGGCCTTGCTTTCTCAGGGTAGCGCCACTGCATGGTTTGAGGTGTCATAATCGTGTATGTATCGCCGGGCCTGCAGTCTGCAGCAGCAGATGAAGAAGAAAAACAGCAGAGCGTGTGTGTGCATCGTGACCAACGGACCAAGAATCAGAAGAAGTTTGCGAGTCACCTCGTGCTAATTAATTTCCTGTATAAAGAGTCTGAGCTAAGGATTTTAATAAGATACCCATGATACCTGAGTCAAGACACGTTTCATTACTTATTCGTTGTATAAGATTTGTTGTGGGTATTTTGTGTAAAGACAATATGAAACGTAAGTATTTATTTATACAAAACATAGTATAAAATTCATGCCTAGATTACAAGAACGGTTTATTGTACGAAGATTATTATAGGTTAAAAAGTACTAATATTTCATCATAAACAAAACCAACATGTCATCTACCCTCGGAAACATATATCAAACCTTATTCAAAGAATATACTTTTCTTTACGACAAATATGGCCCAGCTGATGTGCAAGCAAAGTTGAATGAGAGATGGAACAGTATAATAAAAGTGGAAAAAAAGGAAAATCGTATTACTGCAGCAAAAAAGTTGTTAGAAGAAATTCGACAAGAAACCACTAAAAAAAAGGCTCAAAGAACTTTAAACTTTTTTAAAGTATTATAAGATTTCTTATTTTACATACGTAATATATTACAGTTTAGTGAATTAATTTACATGTACGTTTATATCTTTGTATTTTTAGCCATCAGGGTCGAAAAAAACAGACACATTCCATGAAACAATTGCTATCGAGCCTTTACAAAATGTAGCAGATATTCATAATTTCGATAATGTAGAAAATAAAACTATTGACTCAACTTCAAAAGATAGTACCCAGATAACTTTAGTAAATTTTCATTACTCTACGAATTCTACAAAAGAAACTGTTGACTTTCTAATACCAATTAATGTATCTGCACTATTGTTATTATTTTATTTCAAATTTAAAAGTGATTTAACATTTTTCAAATCAATTTTATTTTTGTTATTAAAAAAATGATTCAATAATACTAGAAGTAACTTGTTGCAAATTTTTAATAAGTTAATGACTCATGATTCTTATATCTATTTATTAATATCGTATTTTTTAAGAAAAACATTAAAAAATGTTTCATATTTTCAGAGATTTTATAATTAATTTTTTTTTATAAATTTATATTTTGAGTCAATTTTCATATTTGGTTTAGTTTACAGCTTGTTCACTGAACAACGTTGTGGAAATTCCTCCAAGTGGACAAAATAAGCGAAAATCTTATAAAACTCCAGTTCAAGATGCTGTTCAGGAAAAAATATCAAATTTTGAAAGAGATTTGCAGATTGAACTTTTAAAACAAAACGCTGGTTTAGCTACAATTGAAACAAAAAAAAATATCAAGGAATTACAAAAAAATATTGATCAAGAAAAAAATCATTTGAAAATTCTGCAACAATCTGCAAAACGCCAAAAAACTCATCGAGATGAAAAAAATTCTGCAATAAAAGAATTCTGCATAATAAATCCTAAATCAAGTAAAAAGTTAAAAGTTCATGCAAATCATGGAAGACCAAGTTTAGAAGTACAACAACCCGAACTTTTAAAAACTATTGTAAATCTTGTCACTTTTGGGGCTTCAGCTCATGATAAAAGACGGAATGAAACATTAAATAGTTGCAAAACTTTGACTGATCTTCACAAAGAGTTATTAGCAATCGGTTTCCAAATTTCAAGAGCTGGTACTTATTTACGCTTGCGACCAAGACAAGCAAGTTCTAATGAAGAAAAAAAACACATAACAACCGTGCCAGTTCGTCTCAAGCGGGCGCAAACCAACAAGCATAAGAATCATCTTGATCAAAATTTTTGTACTGCGACAATAAGGAGTCTTGAAATTTTAGCTTCAATTCTTGGGCCAGATCAATGCATATTTTTATCCCAGGACGATAAGGCAAGAGTCCCTTTAGGAATTACAGCAGCAAATAAACAAGCTCCAATTCTCATGCATCTAGACTACGAGGTAATGTACTTATAGTGTAAAAAAATGAAATTTAACTTCAACAAAATAAGAATTTAACTTAATGCGTATTTATAATATTTATTTGTTTACAATAATATTTATTTATTTACAATAATATTTATTTATTTACAATAATACACATTTACAATAACATTAAACACTGAAAAATTATATTTTTATATTCTTAAAAAATTTCACTTAAAAATAAAACAAACAATTATACTAATTAAGACATATTTAAATTTATAGATTCGTTTGCCAGATCATGACTGGGTTGTGGCCGAGAAGCATAAACTTATCCCTTCGGTGTATGCTCTTATTGTTATAAAACCTGATCAATTGGGAATGCCAGATGCAGTCACATATTCTGGCCCGACGTATATTTCTATACGAAGTGGTAAACATTCGGCTTCAACTGCCTCGACCCATGCATTAGATTTTGATAGACTTTTTGAAATAGAAGAATGTAAAAACATGCTGATTAATGAAAAAACTGGAACTGTTAAACCAATTGTATTCTTATCTGTTGATGGTGGACCGGATGAGAACCCCCGGTACCAAAAAGTTATTCGACATGTTATCGGTCATTTCATCAAATATGATTTGGATGCTATTTATGTATTTACCAATGCTCCAGGACGAAGTGCCTACAATCGGGTCGAGCGCAGAATGGCACCGTTGAGTAAAGAATTATCAGGAGTTATTCTTGAACATGACCATTTTGGAACGCACTTAAGTAAAAGCGGTGAAATTATAAATATTGAGCTGGAAAAACAAAATTTTAAATATGCTGGTAATGTTTTGGCAGAAATATGGAATAATATGATAATTGATAAATTCCAAGTTTTTGCTGAATATAAAGATTTAGAAGAAGAAATGTTGATGCCAGAACTTCCAGATGCTGAATGGTATTCAAAACACGTTCGAGAGAGCCAATACTTACTTCAAGTAAGAAACATTTTTATACCTTAAGATTTCATGCTGTGGCTCTGGAGTTTTACTTCAACGTTTATTTTCAGGTCATCAAATGCTCTGATATTTCTTGTTGCTCGCCGCATCGTAGTGGATTGATTTCAATTTTAAAAGAAAGATTTCTACCACCGCCTTATTCGCTTTCTCAAACTTCTACCGGACTGAATGCCCCTTCTCCAAATCCAAATGGTTTTGATGACTTTGCTCCGTTATTAATGCGTATTGCTGTAGATATCAAACCGGATACAGGCAATTTTAAATTAATGCCTTACGATTTTTTTTGCCCATCGGTTCAAAAAGATTTAAAAGATCGAACGTGCGATAACTGTGGAATCTATTTCGTAACAAAAAAGGGTCTTAAATATCATAGAGAACAACTTCACAAGAAAAATATCTCGTTCAAAAAAGTTCGACCAAATCGAATAATAAAACGGCGTGATGAAGAGCTACGAAGTCTTTTTCATGACGAAGATAATATAGTAGAAACGGTTGAATGGCTAGAAAAGGAAGCTCTCAATACCGATGGAATAGACTTACCAATTGAAAAACAGAAAAGTGACTTGCCTTTAATCGATGATATCGTTAAATGGTCAACAAAACCGTTTGAAAAAGATTTTTAGTATTATTTTTAAGACTAATTTCTTACGTTACCAAAAATTAAATATAACTAAAATATTTTAGAATAAAATAAAAAATGACTTATATTAAATTAAATAGTTTATGAAAAAAATGTAGATCTTAAAATTCAATAAATTACGAAACATTGTAAATTAAGGTGATTTAATTTCTTTTTTTTCCGTTTAAATTTTTCGTTGTTACGTAACGAATTTTTGGGGGGGGGGTGTAAGATTCCGTGACGGATGCGTTACGATGGGGGAGGGAGGGTATAAATTTAGCTCGTATATGCGTTACGTAATTTATGGACGTCCCCTGATGATGATAATGATGATGATGAGAATACTAATAATAATGATGATGTTTATAATGATGATGAAAAAAACGATAATAATGATGATGATGGTGATGATGGTGATGATGATGATGATGATGATGATGATGATAATAATGATGATAATAATAAAAATGATGATAATTATAATAATCATAATGAAAAAGCTGATAATCCAGTTTATGATGACGATAACACTTATGGTAAGGAGTAAAAATAATCATGACAATAATAGTTATGATGTAAGTAAAGATAGTAATAGTACAAATGATGTTAATTTGGATAATGCTTATAATTATACTAATTATGTAAATAGAGATGATCAATAAATTAGTGCTATTGATGACGATAATAATAATAATGATGATGATATTAATAATGTTGATGATGATGCTGATGATGATAAAAATGATAATAATAATGATGATGATATTGATGATGATGATGATAACAATGGTAATGATAATGATAATGATGATAATGAAAATGATAATGATGATGATAATGATAATAACGATGATGATGATGATGATTATGATGATGATGATAATAATAAAAATAAAAATAACGATGATGATTATGATAATGATAATGGTGATGATTATGTTGTTGATGATGCTGTTGAAAATGATAATAAATATTATGATAATAATAATGATCATAATAATGATGATATTGATAATACTGATAATAACGATGATCATGATGATGATAATGATGATGATGATAACAATGATGATGAAAAAAAAGATAATGATAATGATGATGATAATGATGATGATGATGATAATAATGATAATAATGATGATAATGACTAAGATGATGATACAAATAATGATCATGATAATAATGATGATAATAATGATAATAACGATGATGATGATAATGTTGATGATGATAATAAGAATGATGATGATAATGATAATAACGATGATGATGATGATGATAATGATAATAGTGATAAAGATGGTGATCATTATGAAGAAAATGATAATCCAGTCTATGAAGACGATAATACTTATGTTAAAAAGTGATAATAACCATGACGATAATAGTCATAACGTAATTAAAGATGCTAATGGAAAAATAGTGTTAATTTGGATGATGCTTATGATTATAATAAATATGTATGTAAAGGTAATTAATAAAACAGTACTATTGATGACGATACTAATAATGATAATGATGATGGTAATTATGTTGATGATTATGCTGATGATGATAATAACGAAGATGATGATGGTAATTATGTTGATGATTATGCTGATGATGATAATAACGAAGATGATGATAATGATGATGATGATAATCATGATGATGATGATGATGATGATGATAATGATAATAACGAAGATGATGATGATGATGATGATAATCACAAATAAACAATGATATACAGTTTATCATGACGATACTTTTTATTTCAAAAAGAGATATTAATTATGACGATAATAGTGATAATGTTTTACAAAATAACGATGGTGAAGATGATGTTTATGTCGATATGACTTATATTTGTTATAATCATGTTAGTAAAGATAATCAATATAATAGTATGAATGTTAACGATAATGTAAATGATGATAATGATGATGATGATGATAAAAATAATAATAACGATGATGTTGATGATGATAATGATAATAATTATAATCATAAGATAATTATCCAGTTTATGTTAACAATAATACTTATCTTAAAGAGTGATAATGAAAATGACGATGATAAATATGATGTAAATAAAGATGCTAATGGAAAAAAAGATGTTGATTTCGATAATGCTTATGATTATTATAATTATGTAAGTAAAGATGTTCGATTAAATGACACAACTATAAACAATAATAATAATGATGATAATAATAATAATGAAGTTGATGATGCTGATAATGATAATAATAGTGATAATAATAATGATGGTGATGATAATGATGATGATGATTATGATAATGATAATAACGATGATGATGATGATGTTGATGATAATAATAATATTAATGATTATGCTGATGATGATAATAATAATGATTATAATAATGATGGTGATAATGATGATAAAGATGATGATCATGATGATAATCAGAATACTGATAATGATGATGATGACGATAATGATGATGATGATGATGATGATGATAAAAATAATAATAATAATGATGATGATGTTGATGATAAAGATGATCATGATCATGATGATGATGATGATAACAATGGTGATGATAATGATAATGATGATAATGAAAATGATAATGATGATGATAATGATAATAACGATGATGATGATAATTATTATGATGATGATGATGATCATGATAAAAATAAAAATAACGATGATGATTATTTTAATAACAATGGTGATGATGATGATGATGATGATGATAATGATAATGATGATAATGATAAAGATGATGATAATGATAATAACGATAATCATGATGATGATGATGATGATGATGATGATGATGATGATGATAACAATAATGATGAAAAAAATGATAATGATAATGATGATAATAATGATGATAATGATGATGATGATGATGATAATAACGATAATTATGATGATGATGATGATGATCATGATAAAGATAATAATGAAGATAATGACGATGATGATGATGATGATGATGATTATAATCATAATAATGATCATGATGATGATAATGATAATACTGATAATGATGATGATGATGATGTTGATGATGATGTTGATAATAATAATGACAAAGAAAACAATGATATACAGTTTTTAATGACGATAATTTCAATTTTAAAAAGCGATAATTATCATGAAGATGATAGTGATAATGAAAATAAAAATGCTAATGGTCAAGAAGATGTTAATTTCAATAGTGCTCATGTTTATAATTATCATGTCAGTAAAGATGATCAATAAAATAGTATTTATTATAACAATAATAATAATAATAAAAATAATAATGATAAAATAAATAATGATGATGATAATCACAATGAAAACAATAATATACAGTTTATAATGACGATACTTTTTATTTTAAAGAGTGATAATAATTATAACGATAATAGTGATAATTTTTTAGAAGATAATGATGGTGAAGATGATGTTTAAGTCGATAGGGCTTATGTTTGTTATAATCATGTTAATAAAGATAATCAATATAGTATGAATGATAACGATAATGAAAATGATGATAATGATGATGATGATAAAAATAAAAATAACGATGATGATAATGATGATACTGATGATAATAATATTAATGAGGATGATAATGATAATAGTGATGAAGATGATGATCATTATGAAAAAAATGATAATCCAGTTTATGTTAACAATAATACTTATGTTAAATAGTGATACTAACCATGACGATAATAGTCATAACGTAATTAAAGATGCTAATGGAAAAATAGTGTTAATTTGGATGATGCTTATGATTATAATAAATATGTATGTAAAGATAATTAATAAAACAGTACTATTGATGACGATACTAATAATGATAATGATGATAGTAATTATGTTGATGATTATGCTGATGATGATAATAACGAAGATGATGATGATGATGATGATGATAATCATGATGATGATGATAATTATTATGATGATGATGATGATCATGATAAAAATAAAAATAACGATAATGATTATTTTAATAACAATGGTGATGATGATGATGATGATGATGATAATGATAATGATGATAATGATAAAGATGATGATAATGATAATAACGATAATCATGATGATGATGATGATGATGATGATGATGATGATGATAACAATAATGATGAAAAAAATGATAATGATAATGATGATGATAATGATGATAATGATGATGATGATGATGATGATAATAACGATAATCATGATGATGATGATGATGATGATGATGATGATGATAATCATGATGATGATCATGATGATGATAATGATAATTCAGATAATGATGATCATGATGATAATGATAATTCAGATAATGATAAGGATGAAGATGATGATGATAAAAATAATAATAATAATGATGATGATGTTGATGATGAAGATGATCATGATCATGATGATGATGATGATAACAATGGTGATGATAATGATAATGATGATAATGAAAATGATAATGATGATGATAATGATAATAACGATGATGATGATAATTATTTTGATGATGATGATGATCATGATAAAAATAAAAATAACGATGATGATTATTTTAATAACAATGGTGATGATGATGATGATGATGATGATAATGATAATGATGATAATGATAAAGATGATGATAATGATAATAACGATAATCATAATGATGATGATGATGATGATGATAACGATGATGATGATAATGTTGATGATAATAAGAATGATGATGATAATGATAATAACGATAATGATGATGATGATAATGATATTAATAAAAAAATGAAAATGATAATGATAATAAAAATAGTGATTATAATGAGAAAGATAATAATTCATTTTATGATAACGATAATACTTTCGTTAAAGAGTGATAATAAACATGACGATTATAGTTATAATGAAAGTAAAGATGCTAATAGTAAAAATTATGTTAATTTGGATGATGCTTTTGATAATAATAATCATGTAATTAAAGATGATCAATAAAATGATACCATTAATAACGATAATAATAATGATGAAAATGATGATAATGAGGTTGATGATGATGCTGATAATGATAATAATGAGGATAATAATAATGATGATGATGATGATGACGATGATGATGATGATGATGATAAAGTTAATAATAATGATAATGACAATGATGATGTTAGAAATAATAATAATAATAATAATAATGATGATGATAATAATCATAACGATGATGATGATGATGATGATAATGACAAAGAAAACAATGATATACAGTTTATAATGACGATAATTTTCATTTTAAAGAGTGATGATAATTATGATGATGATGGTGATTATGTATATGAAGATAATAATGGTGAAGATGATGTTTTTGTCGTTCGGGTTTATGATTAAAATAATCATGTTAATAAGGATAATCAATAAAATAGTATAAATGATAACGATAATGAATATGGTGATGATGATAATAATGATGATGATGAGAATACTTATAATAATGATGATGTTAATAATGATGATGAAAAAAACGATAATAATGATGATGATGGTGATGATGATAATGATGATGATGATGATGATGATAATAAGAATGATTATAAAAATGATAATAATGATGATGATGATGATGATAATGATATTAATAAAAAAATGAAGATGATAATGATAATAAAGATAACGATCATAATGAAAAAGCTGATAATCCAGTTTATGATGACGATAACACTTATGTTAAGGAGTAAAAATAATCATGACAATAATAGTTATGATGTAAGCAAAGATGGTAATAGTACAAATGATGTTAATTTGGATGATGCTTTTAATTATACTAATTATGTAAATAGAGATGATCAATAAAATAGTGCTATTGATGACGATAATTATAATAATGATGAAAATTATAATAATAATAATAATGATCATGATGATGATGATGATGATGGTGGTTATAATGATAATGATAAAGATAATAATGATGATAATGACGATAATGATGATACGGTTGATGATAATGTTGATGATGATAAGAATGATGATGATCAGAATAATGATCAAGATCGTGGTGATGATGATAATGATAATGATGATAATGATGTTGATAATGATAATGACTATGTTAACAATGATATACAGTTTATGATGACGATAATTCTTATTCTAAAGAACGAGAATAATCATGACAATAATAGATATGATGTAAGTAAAAATGCTAATGGTAAAATAGATATTTATTTAGTAGATGCTTATAATTATATTAATTATGTAAATAGAGATGATCAATAAAACAGTACTATTGATGACAATAATTATAATAATGATGTTAATAATAATAATAATAATAATAATAATAATGATCATGATGATGATGATGATGATGATGATGATGATAGTGATAATGATAATGATAAAGATAATAATGAAGATAATGACGATGATGATGATGATGATGATGATTATAATCATAATAATGATCATGATGATGATAATGATAATACTGATAATGATGATGATGATGATGTTGATGATGATGTTGATAATAATAATGACAAAGAAAACAATGATATACAGTTTTTAATGACGATAATTACAATTTTAAAAAGCGATAATTATCATGAAGATGATAGTGATGATGAAAATAAAAATGCTAATGGTCAAGAAGATGTTAATTTCAATAGTGCTCATGTTTATAATTATCATGTCAGTAAAGATGATCAATAAAATAGTATTTATTATAACAATAATAATAATAATAAAAATAATAATGATAATATAAATAATGATGATGATAATCACAATGAAAACAATAATATACAGTTTATAATGACGATACTTTTCATTTTAAAGAGTGATAATAATTATAACGATAATAGTGATAATGTTTTAGAAGATAATGATGGTGAAGATGATGTTTAAGTCGATAGGGCTTATGTTTGTTATAATCATGTTAATAAAGATAATCAATATAGTATGAATGATAACGATAATGAAAATGATGATAATGATGATGATGATAAAAATAAAAATAACGATGATGATAATGATGATAATGATGATAATAATATTAATGAGGATGATAATGATAATAGTGATGAAGATGATGATCATTATGAAAAAAATGATAATCCAGTTTATGTTAACAATAATACTTATGTTAAATAGTGATAATAATCATGACGATGATAGTTATAATATAAGTAAAGATGCTAATGGAAAAAAAGATGTTGATTTCGATAATGCTTATGATTATTATAATTATGATAGTAAAGATGTTCAATTAAATGACAGAATTAATAACGATAATAAAAATGATGATAATAATAATAATGGAGTTGATGATGATGCTGATAATGATAATGATAGTGATAATTATAATGATGATGATAATGATGATGATGATTATAATAATGATAATAATGATGATGATGATGATGTTAATGATAATAAAAATATTAATGAGGATGATAATGATAATAGTGATAAAGATGGTGATCATTATGAAGAAAATGATAATCCAGTCTATGAAGACGATAATACTTATGTTAAAAAGTGATAATAACCATGACGATAATAGTCATAACGTAATTAAAGATGCTAATGGAAAAATAGTGTTAATTAGGATGATGCTTATGATTATAATAAATATGTATGTAAAGATAATTAATAAAACAGTACTATTGATGACGATGATAATAATGATAATGATGATGGTAATTATGTTGATAATTATGCTGATGATGATAATAACGAAGATGATGATGGTAATTATGTTGATGATTATGCTGATGATGATAATAACGAAGATGATGATGATGATGATGATGATAATCATGATGATGATGATGATGATGATGATGATAATGATAATAACGAAGATGATGATGATGATGATGATAATCACAAATAAACAATGATATACAGTTTATCATGACGATACTTTTTATTTCAAAAAGAGATATTAATTATGACGATAATAGTGATAATTTTTTACAAAATAATGATGGTGAAGATGATGTTTATGTCGATATGACTTATATTTGTTATAATCATGTTAGTAAAGATAATCAATATAATAGTATGAATGTTAACGATAATGTAAATGATGATAATGATGATGATGATGATAAAAATAATAATAACGATGATGTTGATGATGATAATGATAATAATTATAATCAAAAGATAATTATCCAGTTTATGTTAACAATAATACTTATCTTAAAGAGTGATAATGAAAATGACGATGATAAATATGATGTAAATAAAGATGCTAATGGAAAAAAAGATGTCGATTTCGATAATGCTTATGATTATTATAATTATGTAAGTAAAGATGTTCAATTAAATGACACAACTATAAACAATAATAATAATGATGATAATAATAATAATGAAGTTGATGATGCTGATAATGATAATAATAGTGATAATAATAATGATGGTGATGATAATGATGATGATGATTATGATAATGATAATAACGATGATGATGATGATGTTGATGATAATAATAATATTAATGATTATGCTGATGATGATAATAATAATGATTATAATAATGGTGGTGATAATGATGATAAAGATGATGATCATGATGATAATCAGAATACTGATAATGATGATGATGACGATAATGATGATGATGATGATGATGATGTTAAAGATTAGAATGATGATGATGATAGTGATGATGATAATGATAATAACGATGATGATAATGATGATGATGAGGATGATGATGATAATCGTGATGATGATCATGATGATGATAATGATAATTCAGATAATGATGATCATGATGATGATAATGATAATTCAGATAATGATAATGATGATGATGATGATGACAAAAATAATAATAATAATGATGATGATGTTGATGATAAAGATGATCATGACCATGATGATGATGATGATAACAATGGTGATGATAATGATAATGATGATAATGAAAATGATAATGATGATAATAATGATGATAACGATGATGATGATAATTATTATGATGATGATGATGATCATGATAAAAATAAAAATAACGATGATGATTATTTTAATAACAATGGTGATGATGATGATGATGATGATGATAATGATAATGATGATAATGATAAAGATGATGATAATGATAATAACGATAATCATGATGATGATGATGATGATGATGATGATGATGATGATAACAATAATGATGAAAAAAATGATAATGATAATGATGATAATAATGATGATATTGATGATGATGATGATGATGATAATAACGATAATCATGATGATGATGATGATGATCATGATGATAACAATAATGATGAAAAAAATGATAATGATCATGATAATAATGATGATGATAATGATAATAACGATGATGATGATAATGTTAATGATAATAAGAATGATGATGATAATGATAATAACGATGATGATGATGATGATAATGATATTAATAAAAAAATGAAAATAATAATGATAATAAAGATAGTGATTATAATGAGAAAGATAATAATTCATTTTATGATAACGATAATACTTTTGTTAAAGAGTGATAATAATCATGACGATTATAGTTATAATGTAAGTAAAGATGCTAATAGTAAAAATTATGTTAATTTGGATGATGCTTTTGATAATAATAATCATGTAAGTAAAGATGATCAATAAAATGATACCATTAATAACGATGATAATAATGATGAAAATGATGATAATGAGGTTGATGATGATGCTGATAATGATAATAATGAGGATAATAATAATGATGATGATGATGATGACGATGATGATGATGATGATGATAAAGTTAATAATAATGATAATGACAATGATGATGTTAGAAATAATAATAATAATAATAATGATTATGATAATAATCATAACGATGATGATGATGATGATGATGATGATGACAATGTTAATACTGATAATAATGATGAAGACGATGCCAATAATAATAATGATGATGTTGATAATGATAATGACAAAGAAAACAATGATATACAGTTTATAATGACGATAATTTTCATTTTAAAGAGTGATGATAATTATGATGATGATGGTGATTATGTATATGAAGATAATAATGGTGAAGATGATGTTTTTGTCGTTCGGGTTTATGATTGAAATAATCATGTTAATAAGGATAATCAATAAAATAGTATAAATGATAACGATAATGAATATGGTGATGATGATAATAATGATGATGATGAGAATACTTATAATAATGATGATGTTAATAATGATGATGAAAAAAACGATAATAATGATGATGATGGTGATGATGATGATGATGATGATGATGATGATGATAATAAGAATGATGATAATAATGATAATAACGATGATGATGATGATAATGATAATGATATCAATAAAAAAATGAAGATGATAATGATAATAAAGATAACGATCATAATGAAAAAGCTGATAATCCAGTTTATGATGACGATAACACTTATGTTAAGGAGTAAAAATAATCATGACAATAATAGTTATGATGTAAGTAAAGATGGTAATAGTACAAATGATGTTAATTTGGATGATGCTTTTAATTATACTAATTATGTAAATAGAGATGATCAATAAAATAGTGCTATTGATGACGATAATTATAATAATGATGAAAATTATAATAATAATAATAATGATCATGATGATGATGATGATGATGGTGGTTATAATGATAATGATAAAGATAATAATGATGATAATGACGATAATGATGATACGGTTGATGATAATGTTGATGATGACAAGAATGATGATGATCAGAATAATGATCAAGATCGTGGTGATGATGATAATGATAATGATGATAATGATGTTGATAATGATAATGACTATGTTAACAATGATATACAGTTTATGATGACGATAATTCTTATTCTAAAGAACGAAAATAATCATGACAATAATAGATATGATGTAAGTAAAAATGCTAATGGTAAAATAGATATTTATTTAGTAGATGCTTATAATTATATTAATTATGTAAATAGAGATGATCAATAAAACAGTACTATTGATGACAATAATTATAATAATGATGATAATAATAATAATAATAATAATAATAATAATGATCATGATGATGATGATGATGATGATGATAGTGATAATGATAATGATAAAGATAATAATGAAGATAATGACGATGATGATGATGATGATGATGATTATAATCATAATAATGATCATGATGATGATAATGATAATACTGATAATGATGATGATGATGATGTTGATGATGATGTTAATAATAATAATGACAAAGAAAACAATGATATACAGTTTTTAATGACGATAATTTCAATTTTAAAAAGCGATAATTATCATGAAGATGATAGTGATGATGAAAATAAAAATGCTAATGGTCAAGAAGATGTTAATTTCAATAGTGCTCATGTTTATAATTATCATGTCAGTAAAGATGATCAATAAAATAGTATTTATTATAACAATAATAATAATAATAAAAATAATAGAGATAATATAAATAATGATGATGATAATCACAATGAAAACAATAATATACAGTTTATAATGACGATACTTTTCATTTTAAAGAGTGATAATAATTATAACGATAATAGTGATAATGTTTTAGAAGATAATGATGGTGAAGATGATGTTTAAGTCGATAGGGCTTATGTTTGTTATAATCATGTTAATAAAGATAATCAATATAGTATAAATGATAACGATAATGAAAATGATGATAATGATGATGATGATAAAAATAAAAATAACGATGATGATAATGATGATAATGATGATAATAATATTAATGAGGATAATAATGATAATAGTGATGAAGATGATGATCATTATGAAAAAAATGATAATCCAGTTTATGTTAACAATAATACTTATGTTAAATAGTGATAATAATCATGACGATGATAGTTATAATGTAAGTAAAGATGCTAATGGAAAAAAAGATGTTGATTTCGATAATGCTTATGATTATTATAATTATGATAGTAAAGATGTTCAATTAAATGACACAATTAATAACGATAATAAAAATGATAATAATAATAATAATGGAGTTGATGATGATGCTGATAATGATAATGATAGTGATAATTATAATGATGATGAAAATGATGATGATGATTATAATAATGATAATAATGATGATGATGATGATGTTAATGATAATAAAAATATTAATGAGGATGATAATGATAATAGTGATAAAGATGGTGATCATTATGAAGAAAATGATAATCCAGTCTATGAAGACGATAATACTTATGTTAAAAAGTGATAATAACCATGACGATAATAGTCATAACGTAATTAAAGATGCTAATGGAAAAATAGTGTTAATTTGGATGATGCTTATGATTATAATAAATATGTATGTAAAGATAATTAATAAAACAGTACTATTGATGACGATACTAATAATGATAATGATGATGGTAATTATGTTGATAATTATGCTGATGATGATAATAACGAAGATGATGATGGTAATTATGTTGATGATTATGCTGATGATGATAATAACGAAGATGATGATGATGATGATGATGATAATCATGATGATGATGATGATGATGATGATGATAATGATAATAACGAAGATGATGATGATGATGATGATAATCACAAATAAACAATGATATACAGTTTATCATGACGATACTTTTTATTTCAAAAAGAGATATTAATTATGACGATAATAGTGATAATGTTTTACAAAATAATGATGGTGAAGATGATGTTTATGTCGATATGACTTATATTTGTTATAATCATGTTAGTAAAGATAATCAATATAATAGTATGAATGTTAACGATAATGTAAATGATGATAATGATGATGATGATGATAAAAATAATAATAACGATGATGTTGATGATGATAATGATAATAATTATAATCAAAAGATAATTATCCAGTTTATGTTAACAATAATACTTATCTTAAAGAGTGATAATGAAAATGACGATGATAAATATGATGTAAATAAAGATGCTAATGGAAAAAAAGATGTTGATTTCGATAATGCTTATGATTATTATAATTATGTAAGTAAAGATGTTCAATTAAATGACACAACTATAAACAATAATAATAATGATGATAATAATAATAATGAAGTTGATGATGCTGATAATGATAATAATAGTGATAATAATAATGATGGTGATGATAATGATGATGATGATTATGATAATGATAATAACGATGATGATGATGATGTTGATGATAATAATAATATTAATGATTATGCTGATGATGATAATAATAATGATTATAATAATGATGGTGATAATGATGATAAAGATGATGATCATGATGATAATCAGAATACTGATAATGATGATGATGACGATAATGATGATGATGATGATGATGATGTTAAAGATTAGAATGATGATGATGATAGTGATGATGATAATGATAATAACGATGATGATAATGATGATGATGATGATGATGATGATAATCATGATGATGATCATGATGATGATAATGATAATTCAGTTAATGATGATCATGATGATGATAATGATAATTCAGATAATGATAATGATGATGATGATGATGATAAAAATAATAATAATAATGATGATGATGTTGATGATAAAGATGATCATGATCATGATGATGATGATGATAACAATGGTGATGATAATGATAATGATGATAATGAAAATGATAATGATGATGATAATGATAATAACGATGATGATGATAATTATTATGATGATGATGATGATCATGATAAAAATAAAAATAACGATGATAATTATTTTAATAACAATGGTGATGATGATGATGATGATGATGATAATGATAATGATGATAATGATAAAGATGATGATAATGATAATAACGATAATCATGATGATGATGATGATGATGATGATGATGATGATGATGATAACAATAATGATGAAAAAAATGATAATGATAATGATGATAATAATGATGATAATGATGATGATGATGATGATGATAATAACGATAATCATGATGATGATGATGATGATCATGATGATAACAATAATGATGAAAAAAATGATAATGATCATGATAATAATGATGATGATAATGATAATAACGATGATGATGATAATGTTAATGATAATAAGAATGATGATGATAATGATAATAACGATGATGATGATGATGATAATGATATTAATAAAAAAATGAAAATGATAATGATAATAAAGATAGTGATTATAATGAGAAAGATAATAATTTATTTTATGATAACGATAATACTTTCGTTAAAGAGTGATAATAATCATGACGATTATAGTTATAATGTAAGTAAAGATGCTAATAGTAAAAATTATGTTAATTTGGATGATGCTTATGATAATAATAATCATGTAAGTAAAGATGATCAATAAAATGATACCATTAATAACGATAATAATAATGATGAAATTGATGATAATGAGGTTGATGATGATGCTGATAATGATAATAATGAGGATAATAATAATGATGATGATGATGATGACGATGATGATGATGATGATAAAGTTAATAATAATGATAATGACAATGATGATGTTAGAAATAATAATAATAATAATAATGATGATGATAATAATCATAACGATAATGATGATGATGATGATGATGATGACAATGTTAATACTGATAATAATGATGAAGACGATGCCGATAATAATGATGATGATGTTGATAATGATAATGACAAAGAAAACAATGATATACAGTTTATAATGACCTTAATTTTCATTTTAAAGAGTGATGATAATTATGATGATGATGGTGATTATGTATATGAAGATAATAATGGTGAAGATGATGTTTTTGTCGTTCGGGTTTATGATTGAAATAATCATGTTAATAAGGATAATCAATAAAATAGTATAAATGATAACGATAATGAATATGGTGATGATGATAATAATGATGATGATGAAAATACTAATAATAATGATGATGTTAATAATGATGATGAAAAAAACGATACTAATGATGATGATGGTGATGATGATGATGATGATGATGATGATGATGATGATGATGGTTATAATGATAATGATAAAGATAATAATGATGATAATGACGATAATGATGATACGGTTGATGATAATGTTGATGATGATGAGAATGTTGATGATAACAATGATCAAGATCGTGGTGATGATGATAATGATAATGATGATGATGATGTTAAAGATTAGAATGATGATGATGATAGTGATGATGATAATGATAATAACGATGATGATAATGATGATGATGATGATGATGATGATAATCATGATGATGATCATGATGATGATAATGATAATTCAGTTAATGATGATCATGATGATGATAATGATAATTCAGATAATGATAATGATGATGATGATGATGATAAAAATAATAATAATAATGATGATGATGTTGATGATAAAGATGATCATGATCATGATGATGATGATGATAACAATGGTGATGATAATGATAATGATGATAATGAAAATGATAATGATGATGATAATGATAATAACGATGATGATGATAATTATTATGATGATGATGATGATCATGATAAAAATAAAAATAACGATGATAATTATTTTAATAACAATGGTGATGATGATGATGATGATGATGATAATGATAATGATGATAATGATAAAGATGATGATAATGATAATAACGATAATCATGATGATGATGATGATGATGATGATGATGATGATGATAACAATAATGATGAAAAAAATGATAATGATAATGATGATAATAATAATGATAATGATGATGATGATGATGATGATAATAACGATAATCATGATGATGATGATGATGATCATGATGATAACAATAATGATGAAAAAAATGATAATGATCATGATAATAATGATGATGATAATGATAATAACGATGATGATGATAATGTTAATGATAATAAGAATGATGATGATAATGATAATAACGATGATGATGATGATGATAATGATATTAATAAAAAAATGAAAATGATAATGATAATAAAGATAGTGATTATAATGAGAAAGATAATAATTTATTTTATGATAACGATAATACTTTCGTTAAAGAGTGATAATAATCATGACGATTATAGTTATAATGTAAGTAAAGATGCTAATAGTAAAAATTATGTTAATTTGGATGATGCTTATGATAATAATAATCATGTAAGAAAAGATGATCAATAAAATGATACCATTAATAACGATAATAATAATGATGAAATTGATGATAATGAGGTTGATGATGATGCTGATAATGATAATAATGAGGATAATAATAATGATGATGATGATGATGACGATGATGATGATGATGATAAAGTTAATAATAATGATAATGACAATGATGATGTTAGAAATAATAATAATAATAATAATGATGATGATAATAATCATAACGATGATGATGATGATGATGATGATGATGACAATGTTAATACTGATAATAATGATGAAGACGATGCCGATAATAATGATGATGATGTTGATAATGATAATGACAAAGAAAACAATGATATACAGTTTATAATGACCTTAATTTTCATTTTAAAGAGTGATGATAATTATGATGATGATGGTGATTATGTATATGAAGATAATAATGGTGAAGATGATGTTTTTGTCGTTCGGGTTTATGATTGAAATAATCATGTTAATAAGGATAATCAATAAAATAGTATAAATGATAACGATAATGAATATGGTGATGATGATAATAATGATGATGATGAAAATACTAATAATAATGATGATGTTAATAATGATGATGAAAAAAACGATAATAATGATGATGATGGTGATGATGATGATGATGATGATGATGATGATGATGATGGTTATAATGATAATGATAAAGATAATAATGATGATAATGACGATAATGATGATACGGTTGATGATAATGTTGATGATGATGAGAATGTTGATGATAACAATGATCAAGATCGTGGTGATGATGATAATGATAATGATGATGATGATGTTGATAATGAAAATGACTATGTAAACAATGATATACAGTTTATGATGACGATAATTCTTATTCTAAAGAACGAAAATAATCATGACAATAATAGATATGATGTAAGTAAAAATGCTAATGGTAAAATAGATATTTATTTAGTAGATGCTTATAATTATATTAATTATGTAAATAGAGATGATCAATAAAACAGTACTATTGATGACGATAATTATAATAATAATGAAAATAATAATAATAATAATAATAATAATAATGATAATGATGATGATGATGATGTTGATGATGATGTTGATAATAATAATGACAAAAAAAACAATGATATACAGTTTTTAATGACGATAATTTCAATTTTAAAAAGCGATCATTATCATGAAGATGATAGTGATGATGAAAATAAAAATGCTAATGGTCAAGAAGATGTTAATTTCAATAGTGCTCATGCTTATAATTATCATGTCAGTAAAGATGATCAATAAAATAGTATTTATGATAACAATAATAATAATAATAAAAATAATAATGATAGTTTAAATAATGATGATGATAATCACAATGAAAACAATAATATACAGTTTATAATGACGATACTTTTCATTTTAAAGAGTGATAATAATTATGACGATAATAGTGATAATGTTTTAGAAGATAATGATGGTGAAGATGATGTTTAAGTCGATAGGGCTTATGTTTGTTATAATCATGTTAATAAAGATAATCAATATAGTATGAATGATAACGATAATGAAAATGATGATAATGATGATGATGATAAAAATAAAAATAACGATGATGATAATGATGATAATGATGATAATAATATTAAAGAGGATGATAATGATAATAGTGATGAAGATGATGATCATTATGAAAAAAATGATAATCCAGTTTATGTTAACAATAATACTTATGTTAAAGAGTGATAATAATCATGACGATGATAGTTATAATGTAAGTAAGATGCTAATGGAAAGAAAGATGTTGATTTCGATAATGCTTATGATTATTATAATTATGATAGTAGAGATGTTCAATTAAATGACACAATTAATAACGATAATAAAAATGATGATAATAATAATAATGAAGTTGATGATGATGCTGATAATGATAATGATAGTGATAATAATAATGATGATGATAATAATGATGATGATTATAATAATGATAATAACGATGATGATGATGATGTTAATGATAATAAAAATATTAATGAGGATGATAATGATAATAGTGATAAAGATGGTGATCATTATGAAAAAAATGATAATCCAGTCTATGAAGACGATAATACTTGTGTTAAAAAGTGATAATAACCATGACGATAATAGTCATAACGTAAGTAAAGATGCTAATGGAAAAATAGTGTCAATTTGGATGATGCTTATGATTATAATAAATATGTATGTAAAGATAATTAATAAAACAGTACTATTGATGACGATACTAATAATGATAATGATGATAGTAATTATGTTGATGATTATGCTGATGATGATAATAACGAAGATGATGATGATGATGATGATGATAATCATGATGATGATGATGATGATGATGATAATGATAATAACGAAGATGATGATGATGATGATGATAATCACAAATAAACAATGATATACAGTTTATCATGACGATACTTTTTATTTCAAAAAGAGATATTAATTATGACGATAATAGTGATAATGTTTTACAAAATAATGATGGTGAAGATGATGTTTATGTCGATATGACTTATATTTGTTATAATCATGTTAGTAAAGATAATCAATATAATAGTATGAATAATAACGATAATGTAAATGATGATAATGATGATGATGATGATAAAAATAATAATAACGATGATGTTGATGATGATAATGATAATAATTATAATCAAAAGATAATTATCCAGTTTATGTTAACAATAATACTTATCTTAAAGAGTGATAATGAAAATGACGATGATAAATATGATGTAAATAAAGATGCTAATGGAAAAAAAGATGTTGATTTCGATAATGCTGATGATTATTATAATTATGTAAGTAAAGATGTTCAATTAAATGACACAACTATAAACAATAATAATAATGATGATAATAATAATAATGAAGTTGATGATGCTGATAATGATAATAATAGTGATAATAATAATAATGATGATGATAATGATGATGATGATTATGATAATAATAATAACGATGATGATGATGATGTTGATGATAATAATAATATTAATGAGGATGATAATGATAATAGTGATATAGATGATGATCATTATGAAAAAAATGATAATCCAATCTATGATGACGGAAATACTTATGTTAAAAAGTGATAATAACCATGACGATGATAGTCATAACGTACGTAAAGATGCTAATGGAAAAATAGTGTTAATTTAGATGATGCTTATGATTATAATAAATATGTAAGTAAAGATAATTAATAAAACAGTACTATTGATGACGATACTAATAATGATAATGATGATAGTAATTATGTTGATGATTATGCTGATGATGATAATAACGAAGATGATGATGATGATGATGATAATCACAAATAAACAATGATATACAGTTTATCATGACGATACTTTTTATTTCAAAAAGAGATATTAATTATGACGATAATAGTGATAATGTTTTACAAGATAATGATGGTGAAGATGATGTTTATGTCGATATGACTTATATTTGTTATAATCATGTAAGTAAAGATAATCAATATAATAGTATGAATGATAACGATAATGTAAATGATGATAATGATGATGATGATGATAAAAATAATAATAACGATGATGTTGATGATGATAATGATAATAATTATAATCAAAAGATATTTATCCAGTTTATGTTAACAATAATACTTATCTTAAAGAGTGATAATGAAAATGACGATGATAAATATGATGTAAATATAGATGCTAATGGAAAAAAAGATGTTGATTTCGATAATGCTTATGATTATAATAATTATGTAAGTAAAGATGTTCAATTAAATGACACAACTATAAACAATAATAATAATGATGATAATTATAATAATAAAGTTGATGATGCTGATAATAATAATAATAGTGATTATAATAATGATGATGATGATAATGATGATGATGATTATGATAATGATAATAACGATGATGATGATGATGTTAATGATAATAAAAATATTAATGAGGATGATAATGATAATAGTGATAAAGATGGTGATCATTATGAAAAAAATGATAATCCAGTCTATGAAGACGATAATACTTATGTTAAAAAGTGATAATAACCATGACGATGATAGTCATAACGTACGTAAAGATGCTAATGGAAAAATAGTGTTAATTTAGATGATGCTTATAATTATAATAAATATGTAAGTAAAGATAATTAATAAAACAGTACTATTGATGACGATACTAATAATTATAATGATGATAGTAATTATGTTGATAATTATGCTGATGATGATAATAACGAAGATGATGATGATGATGATGATAATCACAAATAAACAATGATATACAGTTTATCATGACGATACTTTTTATTTCAAAAAGAGATATTAATTATGACGATAATAGTGATAATGTTTTATAAAATAATGATGGTGAAGATGATGTTTATGTCGATATGACTTATATTTGTTATAATCATGTAAGTAAAGATAATCAATATAATAGTATGAATGATAACGATAATGTAAATGATGATAATGATGATGATGATGATAAAAATAATAATAACGATGATGTTGATGATGATAATGATAATAATTATAATCAAAAGATATTTATCCAGTTTATGTTAACAATAATACTTATCTTAAAGAGTGATAATGAAAATGACGATGATAAATATGATGTAAATATAGATGCTAATGGAAAAAAAGATGTTGATTTCGATAATGCTTATGATTATAATAATTATGTAAGTAAAGATGTTCAATTAAATGACACAACTATAAACAATAATAATAATGATGATAATTATAATAATAAAGTTGATGATGCTGATAATAATAATAATAGTGATTATAATAATGATGATGATGATAATGATGATGATGATTATGATAATGATAATAACGATGATGATGATGATGTTAATGATAATAAAAATATTAATGAGGATGATAATGATAATAGTGATAAAGATGGTGATCATTATGAAAAAAATGATAATTCAGTCTATGAAGACGATAATACTTATGTTAAAAAGTGATAATAACCATGACGATGATAGTCATAACGTACGTAAAGATGCTAATGGAAAAATAGTGTTAATTTAGATGATGCTTATAATTATAATAAATATGTAAGTAAAGATAAATAATAAAACAGTACTATTGATGACGATACTAATAATTATAATGATGATAGTTATTATGTTGATAATTATGCTGATGATGATAATAACGAAGATGATGATGATGATAATGATAATCACAAATAAACAATGATATACAGTTTATCATGACGATACTTTTTATTTCAAAAAGAGATATTAATTATGACGATAATAGTGATAATGTTTTACAAAATAATGATGGTGAAGATGATGTTTATGTCGATATGACTTATATTTGTTATAATCATGTTAATAAAGATAATCAATATAGTATGAATGATAACGATAATGAAAATGATGATAATGATGATGATGATAAAAATAAAAATAACGATGATGATAATGATGATAATGATGATAATAATATTAATGTGGATGATAATGATAATAGTGATGAAGATGATGATCATTAAGAAAAAAATGATAATCCAGTTTATGTTAACAATAATACTTATGTTGAAGGGTGATAATAATCATGACGATGATAGTAATAATGTAAGTAAAGATGCTAATGGAAAAAAAGATGTTGAATTCGATAATGCTTATGATTATTATAATTATGATAGTAGAGATGTTCAATTAAATGACACAATTAATAACGATGATAAAAATGATGATAATAATAATAATGAAGTTAATGATGATGCTGATAATGATAATGATAGTGATAATAATAATGATGATGATAATAATGATGATGATTATAATAATGATAATAACGATGATGATGATGATGTTAATGATAATAAAAATGTTAATGAGGACGATAATGATAATAGTGATAAAGATGGTGATCATCATGAAAAAAATGATAATCCAGTCTATGAAGACGATAATACTTATGTTAAAAAGTGATAATAACCATGACGATAATAGTCATAACGTAAGTAAAGATGCTAATGGAAAAAAAGTGTTAATTTTGATGATGCTTATGATTATAATAAATATGTAAGTAAAGATAATTAATAAAACAGTACTTTTGATGACGATAATAATAATGATGATAATGATAATAATAATATTAATGATTATGCTGATGATGATAATAATAATGATTATAATAATGATGGTGATAATGATGATAAAGATGATGATCATGATGATAATCATAATACTGATAATGATGATGATGACGATAATGAAGATGATGAAGATGATGATGTTAAAGATTAGAATGATGATGATGATAGTGATGATGATAATGATAATAACGATGATGATAATGATGATGATGATGATGGTGATGATAATCATGATGATGATCATGATGATGATAATGATAATTCAGATAATGATGATCATGATGATGATAATGATAATTCAGATAATGATAATGATGATAATGATGATGATAAAAATAATAATAATAATGATGATGATGTTGATGATAAAGATGATCATGATCATGATGATGATGATGATACCAATGGTGATGATAATGATAATGATGATAATGAAAATGATAATGATGATGATAATGATAATAACGATAATGATGATAATTATTATGATGATGATGATGATCATGATAAAAATAAAAATAACGATTTAAATTATTTTAATAACAATGGTGATGATGATGATGATGATGATGATGATAATGATAATGATGATAATGATAAAGATGATGATAATGATAATAACGATAATCATGATGATGATGATGATGATGATGATGATGATAACAATAATGATAAAAAAAATGATAATGATAATGATGATGATAAGATGATAATGATGATGATGATGATGATGATAATAACGATAATCATGATGATGATGATGATGATGATGATGATAACAATAATGATGAAAAAACTGATAATGATCATCATAATAATGATGATGATAATGATAATAACGATGATGATGACAATGTTGATGATAATAAGAATGATGATGATAATGATAATAACGATGATGATGATAATGATAATGATATTAATAAAAAAATGAAAATGATAATGATAATAAAGATAGTGATTATAATGAGAAAGATAATAATTCAGTTTATGATAACGATAATATTTTCGTTAAAGAGTGATAATAATCATGACGATTATAGTTATAATGTAAGTAAAGATGCTAATAGTAAAAATTATGTTAATTTGGATGATGCTTATGATAATAATAATCATGTAAGTAAAGATGATCAATAAAATGATACCATTAATAACGATAATAATAATGATGAAAATGATGATAATGAGGTTGATGATGATGCTGATAATGATAATAATGAGGATAATAATAATGATGATGATGATGATGACGATGATGATGATGATGATAAAGTTAATAATAATGATAATGACAATGATGATGTTAGAAATAATAATAATAATAATAATGATGATGATAATAATCATAACGATGATGATGATGATGATGATGATGATGACAATGTTAATACTGATAATAATGATGAAGACGATGCCGATAATAATGATGATGATGTTGTTAATGATAATGACAAAGAAAACAATGATATACAGTTTATAATGACGATAATTTTTATTTTAAGGAGTGATGATAATTATGATGATGATGGTGATTATGTATATGAAGATAATAATGGTGAAGATGATGTTTTTATCGTTCGGGTTTATGATTGAAATAATCATGTTAATAAGGATAATCAATAAAATAGTATAAATGATAACGATAATGAATATGGTGATGATGACAATAATGATGATAATGAGAATACTAATAATAATGATGATGTTAATAATGATGATGAATAAAACGATAATAATGATGATGATGGTGGTGATGATGATGATGATGATGATGATGATAAAGTTAAAAATGATGATAATGTCAATGATGATGTTAGAAATAATAATAAAAATAATAATGATGATGTTAATAATCATAACGATGATGATGATGATGATGATGATGATGATGATAATGATAAAAATAAAAATATCGATAATGATTATGATGATAATGATAATTATGATTATGTTGTTGATGATGCTGTTGATAATGATAATGATTTTTATGATAATAATAATGATATCAATAATGATGATATTGATAATACTGATAATGATGATGATGATGATGATATGGATGATGAAGAAAACGATAATAATGATATTAATGACGATGATAATAATAAGAATGATGCTCATCATCGTGATGATGATGATGATGATTATATTAATAACAATGGTGATGATGATGATGATGATGATGATGATGATGATGATGATGATGATGATGATGATGATAATGATGATGATAAGTATAATGATGATAATTATAATGATCATAATAGAAAGCTGATAATCCAGTTTATGATGACGATAACACTTATATTAAGGAGTAAAAATAATCATGACAATAATAGTTATAAAGTAAGTAAAGATGGTAATAGTACAAATGTTGTTAATTTGGATGATGCTTTCAATTATACTAATTATGTAAATAAAGATGATCAATAAAATAGTGCTATTGATGACGATAATTATAATAATGATGATAATAATAATGGTAATAATAATAATGATCATGATGATGATGATGATGATGATGGTTATAATGAAAACAATAATATACAGTTTATAATGACGATACTTTTCATTTTAAAGAGTGATAATAATTATGACGATAATAGTGATAATGTTTTAGAAGATAATGATGGTGAAGATGATGTTTAAGTCGATAGGGCTTATGTTTGTTTCAATCATGTTAATAAAGATAATCAATATAGTATGAATGATAACGATAATGAAAATGATGATAATGATGATGATGATAAAAATAAAAATAACGATGATGATAATGATGATAATGATGATAATAATATTAATGAGGATGATAATGATAATAGTGATGAAGATGATGATCATTATGAAAAAAATGATAATCCAGTTTATGTTAACAATAATACTTATGTTAAAGAGTGATAATAATCATGACGATGATAGTTATAATGTAAGTAAGATGCTAATGGAAAAAAAGATGTTGATTTCGATAATGATTACGATTATTATAATTATGATAGTAGAGATGTTTAATCAAATGACACAATTAATAACGATAATAAAAATGATGATAATAATAATAATGAAGTTGATGATGATGCTGATAATGATAATGATAGTGATAATAATAATGATGATGATAATAATGATGATGATTATAATAATGATAATAACGATGATGATGATGATGTTAATGATAATAAAAATATTAATGAGGATGATAATGATAATAGTGATAAAGATGGTGATCATTATGAAAAAACTGATAATCCAGTCTATGAAGACGATAATACTTATGTTAAAAAGTGATAATAACCATGACGATGATAGTCATAACGTACGTAAAGATGCTAATGGAAAAATAGTGTTAATTTAGATGATGCTTATGATTATAATAAATATGTAAGTAAAGATAATTAATAAAACAGTACTATTGATGACGATACTAATAATGATAATGATGATAGTAATTATGTTGATGATTATGCTGATGATGATAATAACGAAGTTGATGATTATGATGATGATAATCACAAATAAACAATGATATACAGTTTATCATGACGATACTTTTTATTTCAAAAAGAGATATTAATTATGACGATAATAGTGATAATGTTTTACAAGATAATGATGGTGAAGATGATGTTTATGTCGATATGACTTATATTTGTTATAATCATGTTAGTAAAGATAATTAATATAATAGTATGAATGATAACGATAATGTAAATGATGATAATGATGATGATGATGATAAAAATAATAATAACGATGATGTTGATGATGATAATGATAATAATTATAATCAAAAGATAATTATCCAGTTTATGTTAACAATAATACTTATCTTAAAGAGTGATAATGAAAATGACGATGATAAATATGATGTAAATATAGATGCTAATGGAAAAAAAGATGTTGATTTCGATAATGCTTATGATTATTATAATTATGTAAGTAAAGATGTTCAATTAAATGACACAACTATAAACAATAATAATAATAATGATAATAATAATAATGAAGTTGATGATGCTGATAATGATAATAATAGTGATAATAATAATGATGATGATGATAATGATGATGATGATTATGATAATGATAATAACGATGATGATGATGATGTTGATGATAATAATAATATTAATGACGATGATAATGATAATAGTGATAAAGATGATGATTATTATGAAAAAAATGATAATCCAATCTATGATGACGATAATACTTATGTTAAAAAGTGATAATAAACTTGACGATGATAGTCATAATGTAATTAAAGATGCTAATGAAAAAATAGTGTTAATTTGGATGATGCTTATGATTATAATAAATAAGTAAAGATAATTAATAAAACAGTACTATTGATGACGATAATAATAATGATGATGATGATAATAATAATATTAATGATTATGCTGATGATGATTATAATAATGATTATAATAATGATGATGGTAATGATGATAATGATGATGATCATGATGATAATGATAATACTGATAATGATGATGATGACGATAATGATGATGATGATGATGATGTTAAAGATAAAAATGATGATGATGATAGTGATGATGATAATGATAATAACGATGATGATAATGATGATGATGATGATGATGATGATAATCATGATGATGATCATGATGATGATAATGATAATTCAGATAATGATGATCATGATGATGATAATGATAATTCAGATAATGATAATGATGATGATGATAATGATGACGATGATGATGATGATGATGATGATGATGATAATGATGATAATAATAATAATGATGATAATTATAATGATCATAATGAAAAAGCTGATAATCCGGTTTATGATGACGATAACACTTATATTAAGGAGTAAAAATAATCATGATAATAATAGTTATGATGATAGTAAAGATGGTAATAGTACAAATAATGTTAATAAGGATAATGCTTATAATTATACTAATTATGTAAATAGAGATGAGCAATAAAATAGTACTATTGATGACGATAATAATAATGATGATGATGATATTAATTATGTTAATGATTATGCTGATGATGATAAAAATAATAATTATAATGATGATGATGTTGATGATAAAGATGATCCTGATCATGATGATGATGATGATAACAATGGTGATGATAATGATAATGATGATAATGAAAATGATAATGATGATAATAATGATGATAACGATGATGATGATAATTATTATGATGATGATGATGATCATGATAAAAATAAAAATAACGATGATGATTATTTTAATAACAATGGTGATGATGATGATGATGATGATGATAATGATAATGATGATAATGATAAAGATGATGATAATGATAATAACGATAATCATGATGATGATGATGATGATGATGATGATGATGATGATAACAATAATGATGAAAAAAATGATAATGATAATGATGATAATAATGATGATAATGATGATGATGATGATGATGATAATAATGATAATAATGATGATAATGACTATGATGATGATACAAATAATGATCATGATAATAATGATGATGATAATGATAATAACGATGATGATGATAATGTTGATGATAATAAGAATGATGATGATAATGATAATAACTATGATGATGATGATGATAATGATATTAATAAAAAACTGAAGATGATAATGATAATAAAGATAGTAATTATAATGAGAAAGATAATAATTCAGTTTATAATGACGATAATACTTTCGTTAAAGAGTGATAATAATCATGACGATTATAGTTATAATGTGAGTAAAGATGCTAATAGTAAAAATTATGTTAATTTGGATGATGCTTATGATAATAATAATCATGTAAGTAAAGATGATCAATAAAATGATACCATTAATAACGATAATAATAATGATGAAAATGATGATAATGAGGTTGATGATGATGCTGATAATGATAATAATGAGGATAATAATAATGATGATGATGATGATGACAATGATGATGATGATGATGATAAAGTTAATAATAATGATAATGACAATGATGATGTTAGAAATAATAATAATAATAATAATGATGATGATAATAATCATAACGATGATGATGATGATGATGATGATGATGATGACAATGTTAATACTGATAATAATGATGAAGACGATGCCGATAATAATGATGATGATGTTGATAATGATAATGACAAAGGAAACAATGATATACAGTTCATAATGACGATAATTTTCATTTTAAAGAGTGATGATAATTATGATGATGATGGTGATTATGTATATGAAGATAATAATGGTGAAGATGATGTTTTTGTCGTTCGGGTTTATGATTGAAATAATCATGTTAGTAAAGATAATCAATAAAATAGTATAAATGATAACGATAATGAAAATGGTGATGAGGGGACGTCCATAAATTACGTAACGCTTATATGGGGGGGGAGGGTACCTAGAGGTTAGTTACGAATTTCTTACAGAAAAATTATTGGGGGGGGGGTATTTATATTTACCGTTACGTAACGCTCGAAGCTAGAAAATTTTAATTAATAGAAAAGTGTATCATTTAAATACGAGCTTAAATCATTCAAAAGTAATTTGTATCTCGCGCTGCAGCATGATAGTAAGCGTCTGGTCTCTTTTAGGTCTCTTTTAAGAAATATATATGCGTTTTCACCTCTACCATGCTGCATGTAAAGGTGGGTTTTGTTTTGTATTATGCGTATGTACGTGCATTTAAATTCGGCGCTCAGGGGCCTTGCTTTCTCAGGGTAGCGCCACTGCATGGTTTGAGGTGTCATAATCGTGTATGTATCGCCGGGCCTGCAGTCTGCAGCAGCAGATGAAGAAGAAAACCAGCAGAGCGTGTGTGTGCATCGTGACCAACGGACCAAGAATCAGAAGAAGTTTGCGAGTCACCTCGTGCTAATTAATTTCCTGTATAAAGAGTCTGAGCTAAGGATTTTAATAAGATACCCATGATACCTGAGTCAAGACACGTTTCATTACTTATTCGTTGTATAAGATTTGTTGTGGGTATTTTGTGTAAAGACAATATGAAACGTAAGTATTTATTTATACAAAACATAGTATAAAATTCATGCCTAGATTACAAGAACGGTTTATTGTACGAAGATTATTATAGGTTAAAAAGTACCAATATTTCATCATAAACAAAACCAACATGTCATCTACCCTCGGAAACATATATCAAACCTTATTCAAAGAATATACTTTTCTTTACGACAAATATGGCCCAGCTGATGTGCAAGCAAAGTTGAATGAGAGATGGAACAGTATAATAAAAGTGGAAAAAAAGGAAAATCGTATTACTGCAGCAAAAAAGTTGTTAGAAGAAATTCGACAAGAAACCACGAAAAAAAAGGCTCAAAGAACTTTAAACTTTTTTAAAGTATTATAAGATTTCTTATTTTACATACGTAATATATTACAGTTTAGTGAATTAATTTACATGTACGTTTATATCTTTGTATTTTTAGCCATCAGGGTCGAAAAAAACAGACACATTCCATGAAACAATTGCTATCGAGCCTTTACAAAATGTAGCAGATATTCATAATTTCGATAATGTAGAAAATAAAACTATTGACTCAACTTCAAAAGATAGTACCCAGATAACTTTAGTAAATTTTCATTACTCTACGAATTCTACAAAAGAAACTGTTGACTTTCTAATACCAATTAATGTATCTGCACTATTGTTATTATTTTATTTCAAATTTAAAAGTGATTTAACATTTTTCAAATCAATTTTATTTTTGTTATTAAAAAAATGATTCAATAATACTAGAAGTAACTTGTTGCAAATTTTTAATAAGTTAATGACTCATGATTCTTATATCTATTTATTAATATCGTATTTTTTAAGAAAAACATTAAAAAATGTTTCATATTTTCAGAGATTTTATAATTAATTTTTTTTTATAAATTTATATTTTGAGTCAATTTTCATATTTGGTTTAGTTTACAGCTTGTTCACTGAACAACGTTGTGGAAATTCCTCCAAGTGGACAAAATAAGCGAAAATCTTATAAAACTCCAGTTCAAGATGCTGTTCAGGAAAAAATATCAAATTTTGAAAGAGATTTGCAGATTGAACTTTTAAAACAAAACGCTGGTTTAGCTACAATTGAAACAAAAAAAAATATCAAGGAATTACAAAAAAATATTGATCAAGAAAAAAATCATTTGAAAATTCTGCAACAATCTGCAAAACGCCAAAAAACTCATCGAGATGAAAAAAATTCTGCAATAAAAGAATTCTGCATAATAAATCCTAAATCAAGTAAAAAGTTAAAAGTTCATGCAAATCATGGAAGACCAAGTTTAGAAGTACAACAACCCGAACTTTTAAAAACTATTGTAAATCTTGTCACTTTTGGGGCTTCAGCTCATGATAAAAGACGGAATGAAACATTAAAGAGTTGCAAAACTTTGACTGATCTTCACAAAGAGTTATTAGCAATCGGTTTCCAAATTTCAAGAGCTGGTACTTATTTACGCTTGCGACCAAGACAAGCAAGTTCTAATGAAGAAAAAAAACACATAACAACCGTGCCAGTTCGTCTCAAGCGGGCGCAAACCAACAAGCATAAGAATCATCTTGATCAAAATTTTTGTACTGCGACAATAAGGAGTCTTGAAATTTTAGCTTCAATTCTTGGGCCAGATCAATGCATATTTTTATCCCAGGACGATAAGGCAAGAGTCCCTTTAGGAATTACAGCAGCAAATAAACAAGCTCCAATTCTCATGCATCTAGACTACGAGGTAATGTACTTATAGTGTAAAAAAATGAAATTTAACTTCAACAAAATAAGAATTTAACTTAATGCGTATTTATAATATTTATTTGTTTACAATAATATTTATTTATTTACAATAATATTTATTTATTTACAATAATACACATTTACAATAACATTAAACACTGAAAAATTATATTTTTATATTCTTAAAAAATTTCACTTAAAAATAAAACAAACAATTATACTAATTAAGACATATTTAAATTTATAGATTCGTTTGCCAGATCATGACTGGGTTGTGGCCGAGAAGCATAAACTTATCCCTTCGGTGTATGCTCTTATTGTTATAAAACCTGATCAATTGGGAATGCCAGATGCAGTCACATATTCTGGCCCGACGTATATTTCTATACGAAGTGGTAAACATTCGGCTTCAACTGCCTCGACCCATGCATTAGATTTTGATAGACTTTTTGAAATAGAAGAATGTAAAAACATGCTGATTAATGAAAAAACTGGAACTGTTAAACCAATTGTATTCTTATCTGTTGATGGTGGACCGGATGAGAACCCCCGGTACCAAAAAGTTATTCGACATGTTATCGGTCATTTCATCAAATATGATTTGGATGCTATTTATGTATTTACCAATGCTCCAGGACGAAGTGCCTACAATCGGGTCGAGCGCAGAATGGCACCGTTGAGTAAAGAATTATCAGGAGTTATTCTTGAACATGACCATTTTGGAACGCACTTAAGTAAAAGCGGTGAAATTATAAATATTGAGCTGGAAAAACAAAATTTTAAATATGCTGGTAATGTTTTGGCAGAAATATGGAATAATATGATAATTGATAAATTCCAAGTTTTTGCTGAATATAAAGATTTAGAAGAAGAAATGTTGATGCCAGAACTTCCAGATGCTGAATGGTATTCAAAACACGTTCGAGAGAGCCAATACTTACTTCAAGTAAGAAACATTTTTATACCTTAAGATTTCATGCTGTGGCTCTGGAGTTTTACTTCAACGTTTATTTTCAGGTCATCAAATGCTCTGATATTTCTTGTTGCTCGCCGCATCGTAGTGGATTGATTTCAATTTTAAAAGAAAGATTTCTACCACCGCCTTATTCGCTTTCTCAAACTTCTACCGGACTGAATGCCCCTTCTCCAAATCCAAATGGTTTTGATGACTTTGCTCCGTTATTAATGCGTATTGCTGTAGATATCAAACCGGATACAGGCAATTTTAAATTAATGCCTTACGATTTTTTTTGCCCATCGGTTCAAAAAGATTTAAAAGATCGAACGTGCGATAACTGTGGAATCTATTTCGTAACAAAAAAGGGTCTTAAATATCATAGAGAACAACTTCACAAGAAAAATATCTCGTTCAAAAAAGTTCGACCAAATCGAATAATAAAACGGCGTGATGAAGAGCTACGAAGTCTTTTTCATGACGAAGATAATATAGTAGAAACGGTTGAATGGCTAGAAAAGGAAGCTCTCAATACCGATGGAATAGACTTACCAATTGAAAAACAGAAAAGTGACTTGCCTTTAATCGATGATATCGTTAAATGGTCAACAAAACCGTTTGAAAAAGATTTTTAGTATTATTTTTAAGACTAATTTCTTACGTTACCAAAAATTAAATATAACTAAAATATTTTAGAATAAAATAAAAAATGACTTATATTAAATTAAATAGTTTATGAAAAAAATGTAGATCTTAAAATGAAATAAATTACGAAACATTGTAAATTAAGGTGATTTAATTTCTTTTTTTTCCGTTTAAATTTTTCGTTGTTACGTAACGAATTTTTGGGGGGGGGTGTAAGATTCCGTGACGGATGCGTTACGATGGGGAAGGGAGGGTATAAATTTAGCTCGTATATGCGTTACGTAATTTATGGACGTCCCCTGATGATGATAATGATGATGATGAGAATACTAATAATAATGATGATGTTTATAATGATGATGAAAAAAACGATAATAATGATGATGATAGTGATGATGGTGATGATGATGATGATGATGATGATGATGATAATAATGATGATAATAATAAAAATGATGATAATTATAATGATCATAATGAAAAAGCTGATAATCCAGTTTATGATGACGATAACACTTATGGTAAGGAGTAAAAATAATCATGACAATAATAGTTATGATGTAAGTAAAGATAGTAATAGTACAAATGATGTTAATTTGGATAATGCTTATAATTATACTAATTATGTAAATAGAGATGATCAATAAATTAGTGCTATTGATGACGATAATAATAATAATGATGATGATATTAATAATGTTGATGATGATGCTGATGATGATAAAAATGATAATAATAATGATGATGATATTGATGATAATGATGATAACAATGGTGATGATAATGATAATGATGATAATGAAAATGATAATGATGATGATAATGATAATAACGATGATGATGATGATGATTATGATGATGATGATAATAATAAAAATAAAAATAACGATGATGATTATGATAATGATAATGGTGATGATTATGTTGTTGATGATGCTGTTGAAAATGATAATAAATATTATGATAATAATAATGATCATAATAATGATGATATTGATAATACTGATAATAACGATGATCATGATGATGATAATGATGATGATGATAACAATGATGATGAAAAAAAAGATAATGATAATGATGATGATAATGATGATGATGATGATAATAATGATAATAATGATGATAATGACTAAGATGATGATACAAATAATGATCATGATAATAATGATGATAATAATGATAATAACGATGATGATGATAATGTTGATGATGATAATAAGAATGATGATGATAATGATAATAACGATGATGATGATGATGATAATGATATTAATAGAAAAATGAAGTTGATAATGATAATAAAGATAGTGATCATAATGAGAAAGATAATAATCCAGTTTATGATGACGATAATACTTTCGTTAAAGAGTGATAATAATCATGACGATGATAGTTATAATGTTAGTAAAGATGCTAATGGTAAAAATTATGTTAATTTGGATGATGCTTATGATAATAATAATCATGTAAGTAAAGATGATCAATAAAATGAAACCATTAATAACGATAATAATAATGATGAAAATGATGATAATGAGGTTGATGTTGATGCTGATAATGATATAACAATGATGATGATTATGATAATAACAATGGTGATGATGATGATGATGATGATGATAATAATAATGATGATAATAATTATAATGATGATAATTATAATGATCATAATGAAGAAGCTGATAATTCAGTTTATGATGACGGTAACACTTATGTTAAGGAGCAAAAATAATCATGACAATAATAGTTATGATGTAAGTAAAGATAGTAATAGTACAAATGATGTTAATTTGGATAATGCTTATAATTATACTAATTATGTAAATAGAGATGATCAATGAAATAGTGCTATTGATGACGATAATAATAATAATGATGATGATATTAATAATGTTGTTGATTATGCTGATGATGATGAAAATAATGATAATAATGATGATGATGTTGATTATAAAGATGATCATGATCATGATGATGATGATGATAACAATGGTGATGATAATAATAATGATGATAATGAAAATGATAATGATGATGATAATGATAATAACGATGATGATGATGATGATTATGATGATGAAGGAAACGATAATAATGATATAAATGACGATGATAATAATAAGAATGATGCTCATGATCGTGATGATGATGATGATGATGATGATAATGGTAACAATGATGATGAAAAAAATGATAATGATAATGATGATGATAATGATGACAATGATGATGATGATGATAATAATGATAATAATGATGATAATGACTATGATGATGATACAAATAATGATCATGATAATAATGATGATGATAATGATAATAACGATGGTGATGATAATGTTGATGATGATAATAAGAATGATGATAATAATGATAATAACGATAATGATGATGATGATGATAATGATATTAATAAAAAAATTAAGATGATAATGAGAATAAAGATAGTGATCATAATGAGGAAGATAATAATCCAGTTTATGATGACGATAGTACTTTCGTTAAAGAGTGATAATAATCATGACGATGATAGTTATAATGTAAGTAAAGATGCTAATGGTAAAAATTATGTAAATTTGGATGATGCTTATGATAATAATAATCATGTAAGTAACGATGATCATTAAAATGATACCATTAATAACGATAATAATAATTATGAAAATGATAATAATGAGGTTGATGATGATGCTGATAATGATAATAATGAGGATAGAAATAATGATAATGATGATGATGACGATGATGATGATAATGATGATAAAGTTAATAAAGATGATAATGACAATGATGATGTTAGAAATAATAATAAAAATAATAATAATGATAATAATCATAACGATGATGATAATGATGATGATGATGATGACAATGATAATACTGATAATAATGATGAAGACGATGACGATAATAATGATGATGATATTGATAATGATAATGACAAAGAAAACAACGATATACAGTTTATAATGTCGATAATTTTTATTTTAAAGAGTGATGATAATTATGATGATGATGGTGATAACGATGGTGATGATAATGATAATGATGATAATGAAAATGATAATAATGATGTTGATAGTGATAATGACTATGTAAACAATGATATACAGTTTATGATGACGATAATTTTTATTTTAAAGAGTGATGATAATTATGATGATGATGGTGATTATGTATATGAAGATAATAATGGTGAAGATGATGTTTTTGTAGATAGGGTTTATGATTGAATAAATCATGTTAGTGAAGATAATCAATAAAATAGTATAAATGATAACGATACTGAAAAAGATGATGATGATGATAATGATGATGATGAGAATACTAATAATAATGATGATGATGATAATGATGATAAAAAAAACGATACTAGTGATGATGATGATGATGATGATGATGATGATAATGATAAAAACAAAAATAACGATGATGATTATGATGATAATAATGATGATGATTATGTTGTTGATAATGCTGTTGATAATGATAATGATTTTTATGATAATAATAATGATAATAATAATGATGATATTGATAATACTGATAATGATGATGATGATGATGATAATGATGATAAAGAAAACGATAATTATGATATTAATGACGATGATAATAATAAGAATGATGCTCATAATCGTGATGATGATGATGATTATTATATTA